>NC_064451.1:1431307-1597698 GCF_023343835.1 Lagopus muta
GGTTTTTTATTAAACACCAAAACAAACTTGCCTTCTGCTGGTGTATCCAGTTGTCTGGGTGTTGCTGTTGTGCTCAGATAAACAATTCTAATAGTGCCAAATTGTTTGCAAGTGTACCTCAGAAGAGAGTGCAGTGGAAGTACTCTACAGGACACTGAGGTTTTGAAGTGTTTCGTTCGATAGTCGCAAACAGCCTGGGAGCTAAACCTGATCAGATTAACAGACACAAAAAACTCCAGTATTTTGCTCCTATGCGTGCTAGACTTGGTCCAGTGTGGATCACAGTTATGCAGACAGGGATTTTTGCTTGGAATCTGTGGAACAGCTGAAGTAGGCCAAGAGTACGGGTGCGTGGAGACTGCTTTCATCTGCCCATGAGCACTGCAGCCAAGTACAAATGTCCTCTTTGGCAGCAGGATGCGGACAGTTTGGTTAGGATTTAAAGACTGAACTTTCCCTTACAGCGATGCGGTTCTGCGGTCTTGCAGACACAATCCCTGCCCTGTGGGATGAATGTTTGTCCGCTGCCAGGTGTCTTGGAGGCACCGGCTACTGCTTGACTGAGGGTCATAGAATCACAGGATCACTGAGGTTGGACAAGATCTCTAAGACCATCTAGTCCAACTGCCCACCTACCGCCAGTGTAGCCCACTAAACCATGTTCCTGGGTACCACATCCAGACATTTCTTGAATACCTCTGGGGATGGTGACTCCAGCTCCCTGGAAAGCCTGTTCCAGTGCCCAGCCACTCTTTTGGAGAAGTTTTTCTTACTGTTGATGCTACAGTTTGGCTTGCTCTGATTGAATGATCCTATTCATCTCTTGCATTAGGCTGCAGCTGCAAAATGAATCAGCAGGCGTGTTAGCAGGGAAACACGGTAATGGAATTTGCTCCTGAAGAGGATGCTGCCAGCAGACCTTGGTTGCCTCGCTCAGGATTGGTCTGAGCTGATCTCTGCAGTTCTGTCAGGTGTCGTAGCCGTGTTACCGTGGCCGTGTTCTGTTCAAGAGAGGAAGGGTTGAAAGCCCTGTGGGGAAGGACCTGGGGGTCCTGGTGAATGAAAAACTGAGCATGGGCCAGCAGCGTGCTCTTGCAGCTCAGAGGGCCGATGGTTTCCTGGGCTTCATCAGAGGAGGGGTGGCCAGCAGGGACGGGGAGGTGATTGTCTCTGCTGTGCCCTCGTGAAACCACGTCTGGAGAACTGCATCCAGGTCTAGGGCCCTCAGTACAGGAGAGGTTGGAGCTGTTAAAGAGGGTCCAGAGGAGGGCACGAAGATGGTTAGAGAGCTGGAGCACCCCCCTATGAAGACAGGCAGAGGCAGCTGGGCTTGTTCAGCCTGGAGAAGAGAAGGCTGTGGGCAGACCTGATTGCTGTCTTCCAGTATTTAAACAGGAGGTGAGCAACTTTTCACAAGGGTAGACAGTGATGGGACAAGGGGGAATGGTTCTAAGCTCAAGGAGTGAAGGTTTAAACTGGATGTCAGAGGGAAGTTCTGTGCAGAGAGAGAGCTGAGGTGCTGGAACAGCTGCTGGAACACGGCCCAGAGAGGCTGTGGATGCTTTGTCCCTGGAGATGTTCGAGACCAGGTTGGATGGGGCCCTGGCAATCTGGTCTAGCACCAGATCTGGAGGTTTGTGGCTGCTGTGCCTGTGGCAGAGGAGTGGAACTAGACGGCCCTTGCGGTCCCTTTCAGCCCAAGCCATTCTGTGATTCTGTGCAAGTCTGAAAATCCATCGTGATGTTATGTCTGGCAGATGTTACTTGTTCCATTACAAAGAACGTGTTTTGTTTTGTTTTTTCCCTTTACTCTTAGGTGAAACGTATTGGGTATTCAAGGAGCCTTCCTTAGCCTCTCTGTGGAGCCAATTTACTTCTCTAGCATCATCTTGGAGAGTTTATATCATGGGGATCACCTATCCAGAGCCATATAGCAGAGGACAGCAGAGGTAGAAGATCTACCACCTCTTTATACACTCAGCAGACCTTTACTGAGTGGCAAGTATCCAATGGAGAGAGCCGTACTGGTAGCTAAGTCTGTTCCAGTAGCATTGTGATTCTGCAGTTCTCACAGCCTTGGAAATACGTCTTGTGAGTCAACTGGTTTCTGGTCACAGCACAGAAGATACGGTGTAAACCCAGTAGGGATACACAGACAGAGATTCCATAGCAAGAACCGGTGGTGAGTTAAAAGATGCCCAAAAAGCCACGGGATGAACTGAAGGCACTTTGGCGTCACTGCCATCTGCAGTGTGCCTTAGCAGCAGGTGAGGCAAGGGGAAGGCCCTGGCTTCATGAAAGCTCTTGTCGTCTATGGGCAGTGCGTTAGCTCTCACTTTCACTTCTCTTACCATTGCAGGTAGTTACTGAACAGCTACGTCATTTATCAGTTTTCCAAGATGAAAATATTTGGCTCACAATCTTTAGGCCAATGCCCAACTAAAAGTGGATGAAGAGACGATCTCAGGTGTCACTGACTGTATTTTATTTCATTGCCCATCTCTGTTGGTTGCAGAATTAGCTTTAGTTAGCACGGCACCCAACTTGTTTGCATGACCTAGCTGTCACAGTATGTTCATTTCACTTCATAGTTAATGCACAAATGCTGCATTTAGAGCCTGCTGGAATGTGCCTGAGAAATATTTTTATACCTTTTTAAGTATTAGCTGACAGACAGCTGAACAGCCAACCCTGGCAAGTAACCAGCAGCTGCCATTGAAACTTCAAGCATTATTCTTTAGCACCACTCAGATTCTAGACTCTAGTGGGGCTGAGAGTATTTGAAGTAATTTAATAAAGTAATGATTTAAACAATTTGAAAGGAAAGTTCTGAAGTGTCTGAAAGAACATCTAGAAAAGCTAATTACAGTAATGTTGTGCAAGCTTTAAAACTGAAATCTCTTATACTTGCTGTCACTGCGTGCATTGCGTTGTTCTGTAGAGCCAGGCTTCTGTCACGTCTGTTTGTTTTCCATGGAGAAAAAGAAAAAGAAAAAAGAAAAGATCAGTATTTTAAAGCATGTTTAAAGTTTGACATGGATTTCAAAAATGAACGTAGGGAGCTTGTCATGTGTTTATTTCATAAGGATTTCCTGAACTGGAATGTACTGTAATGTTAAGTGACGTGTATACCTTTAGAGTAGCAAGCAGGTAATAGAGACAGTGTGCACGGTTCCAAACATTCTATTGCTGTACTGACCTAACAGCTGATGTGTGCAGTGTTGCTGGTATCTGATCAGCAGTCTGGGAACTTTAAGCAATTCTTCAAGCAGGGCACCTCGGCTTTGTACAACCCGTTTGTTCTGAAGTAGTGTCATCATCTGTCTGTCATGACACAGCATCCTCTGTTTGAACGGCTCAGCCAGAGCTGCCTGGGCAGCAGAGAGAGTTCAGAAGTGTTGAACCTCAACTCTCAGCTGTTGAGCTTCATGAAAATGCATGCCTTAGCATGCGCAGGAAGCTTGCTGGAGAGGAGACGCTCACAGGAATTGGTCTGATGGATTTCCTTGCACTGGAATAGTCTTGAAAGCTAGCTTTCTGATCTGTGATGTTGGATTCAAGTGGGGCCTACGTGTAGCTACACATCTCCTGTTTGACTCGCTTATTTCACAGTGTACTCTTATATGGAAATAAACACTGCAGGAGTAGCTCTCCCAAATTCCAATCTCTCCCTTATTTCCAATTTCCCCCTTAATTGTGGAATCATGACTTCTTTTGAACAAAGGAGTTGACTAAAATAGAAATAGCTGTTCAGTTATGGCATTCTGTCTCCCCACTGTCTCGCAGCTGGTTTAGCTGAGAAAACACTCTAAGAGCTATTTTTTAATCTCTTACGAGACGACTTTTGTGTCTGCAGGGATGGTTGCGTTAAGATGAAGTTGCCTGCTGTACTGGCAAAAATAATCCTTTCATCAAATGTTTGTTCTCTCTTCATAGGAGATTTTCTACTTACACATTCTTTCCCCATCAAGTTAATTGGAAGCATGCATATCAGAGCAGCAGTTTTTCAGCTCAGAGTGCAAGAAATCCTTATGTTGGCAGAAAATTCCTCATGTGTATTACCAGTTATTTATCTGTAGTTAATTTCATCTGCCTTGAGGAGAAGCTCCAGCCTGTGAACGTACCCACACTCTTTTGCAAGCAGTCTAGATGCAAAAACTCAGTTCGTTTTTTGTGTTCAACAAGATGTTGACCACCATGGAAGGAATTTTACCTGACACAGGTAAAGCTTTTTGTCTCCCAGGGAAGCCCAAGACCTTCTTGGCAGGGCTGCTGTTGAGGAGTTCTCCCACCATTTGGCAGTTGTGCTCTGGAATCCTGCCTTCAGGCATGAAAGCCAGGGAAGCATTGCTGGTAAAGACAGAGGCACAGAAGCCGTGAGGCACATCAGCTCTCACTGCTCCTGTGCTTATTAACACAACAGTAGGCCCGCACCACCCCTGTCTACTCTTTTACTTGTAAGGAAACTCTGCCAGCTGGAGCCTTCACACTCCTCTGCAAGTATCAGGTCCATGTCAGGTGAAAGCAGCCAAAGCTGACCCTGACTATCACAGCCCTGACCAGCTCCCTGTCGGCCAGTATGAGACCCAGCTGAGCATCACCTGTGTTTCCCCCAGCAGCTGTGTGAAGAAGTTGGCTGAACTCGGTGGCCTGTTGTTCTGCTTGGCCAGAGAATGCCAGGGCAATTGCAGCTCCCATGCCTCGGTCTCGTGGCGCAGGGTGATGACGTCACAGCCTGCAGATAGCTGGCTGTGGTGGTTGGTGACGCTCACAGCACAAGATGTGAGGGCCTTGCATAAGAGCTGAGGAGGCATGAGAGGGTCGGCACCCTCCAGTTCCTGGGAGGTCCCAAATGTCCTTGGGCAACGGAGGGGGTGGCAGTGGATGTGGGGGGCTGGGAGCAGCAGGCTTTGCCTGAGCCAAGGATTGGAGTAGCTCAGTTCCCGATGAGAGCACATCACATCCATTCCTACTGTCCTGCTTTCTTTCTAAAGGAACTCAACAAGAAACTAAGCAGGATGCACTGCAGGAAGGCAGCCATCCCACACTGCTGGTCTCGGACATTGGAACGCAGGCAGCACCAACAACTGGCATGCCAGGTAATTTCTGTGCTGCGCTCAGCCAGCATCATTCACCAGAGTCACTGTGTGCCTGCAGGCTCTTGCTGCCTGCCCTTGCACACCAGCTCAGCAGCCAAACCAGCGCGTGGGCACAGAGCACGTGTAAAAGAAGCCAGGGATGGCTCTGAAAATGGCTGACCTCAGTGGGGTGTGAAGAGTTGTTCCAGCGGCGTGCCAGAGAAGGTACTTGCAGACCTCTGTGACGCTGCTCAGCTCCCCTCGGGATCAGCTGCTCAGCGGGGTCCTGTGTGGTAGGAACCTGCAGGAGTGTTTCTCCCCTGGGCTGGCTCCAGCTGTGCCCTGCGCTGGCTGGAGCCTGACCTCCAGCCTGCGGGGTGTCCTGTGGGACACGCACAGTGGGGAAAGTGTGAGGGATTCTGCTCTGCAGTGTCCCCACAGACAAAGCCCAGATCCCAGGGCACAGCCTCGGCCCAGAGGGTTGTGCCTGTGCAGCCTCTCCCCACCCAGCGAGAGGTGGAAGCCCTGGTGCTTAGGCACAGAGACAGAGGCACCGCTAATGAAAATCTCTTGGGTCCGTGGAGCACACTGGGAGATCATCTGTAGCGCAGGTGAAGGGACCGTGGGACATTGTCTTGTTTCTTCCAGGCATGAATGCGGGAAAAGCACAGAGGCTGCTGTTCACAAATCTGTGTGGAAGCGCCACGTCGCAGCCATGGTGCTGTTCTCAGCTGTGCTGCTGTCTGCGCTGCTGCTGGCCTGTGGTGCTGTGGTATGGATGTGCCTAAAACACCCGTGAGTTGGCTTTTCTCCAAAACACCCCATTGCTGCATTTGGCAATGAAGCATCTGTAGTGCCAGCATCCTGGATGGCCAGATCAGCTGCTGGCAGTGCACTGCCAGGACTAACAGCTCAGATTTATCTGAAGATGAAATTGCTAACCGGAGATATGGATTGTTGTACCAGGAAATGGAGGCTGATAAAGCAGAGGTACCTACCCCAGCGTATAGCCTAGTCTAGACAAAGAGTTCCTTAGGTCAAGCATAACCTTGTCGTTTAAAGCCAACCCATCTGTGTGTTTCCTGCTACCCCTCCTAAGCCCTTGCAATTCTTCTTTGAAAAATTGTCATGCAGCTGTTGGTAGTGTGGTGCCCTTCAGCTGTGTAATGAAGCAGGCTGGCAGAAATGCATTTCAGGAAGGTGAATGAAGCTTCACGCTGTGAAGGCATGCGGTGTCTCACAGCTTTTGTACTTTGTATGTATAATTTAAAATGCATCTCCAATTTTTTCTTTTTATAAAAATACTGAAGTCACTGCGCTTTTTTAATTCATTTTAGTGTTCTCTTTAAGCCTGTGAAATCTTTTATTGAATAGCACTGTTATCAAGTATCTTTCTGCCTTGCCCTTCCTTTTGTTATTTCTTTTGTTTTATGTCTGGCCTATTTTGATTTTGCAAATAGAAATCTTTTATCCGTGTTCTCATTTAGTAACAAATGATGACTTGTTCTGATCTTCACTTCTACTTGGGCATCCAGCACGGCATTTAATGGATTTGCACAGGTTAGAAACAAGCAAGTTTTGAGAGGTTTTTTCTGTTTTGCTGGGAAGAGATTAAGACTGGCTGCACGGTTTTGGAAACTCTGCTCTGCAGACCAGCTGCACAATAATGTCTTGCTGACACAAATCCTGAACTTGTCTGCCCTCAGAAAGCCTTCCTGGATGCTCCTAGAAGGTTGCTAGTATTCTTGGCACTCTTGGCCTAACTGAATTTAATTGGAAAACTCCCACTAGCTTAGCAGGACTGTCTTCTTATTTTCCATATGAAAGAACTGGATTCGTATTTTTCTTGCCGTCTTTTTTTGGATTTTTCTAACAATCTCAAAATCCTGTGAAGCATGGCTTCCTCACAGCTTTCACACCTGTTCAGTGCCTCTGTGTATTTATGCATTTATACATGAAATGAGCTTTATTTGTTTCTGCAATGTTGTTTTCACCTAACACATGTTTTAGTCTGGGGGTTAAATCTGAGTTGTTTATTTACTGCTGTGATAATGCTGAGGATCTGCATGAGGCACTGCAGCAGTTCAGTGCACGCTTATGCTCTCAAACCCCAGGGCCTCCATCCCAAGTGATAATGCAGATAATCTGGGGCCTTCTTAAATTCCAGCAGCCTTTCAGAGGCTGGCTTACCCACAGCATGCTCTGCACACTGCTTTTTAGATATGCACACAAAAAAGCTGGGCATCTGCAAGGCTGAAAACGAGTCTTTCAGTGCTTATTAATTTTGCTCCAGGCCTTTTACATTAGTAAAGTATTCAGAAGGAAGGGCCAAAATACAAAGCTGCCACCACTTTCTCTAAGGGGAAGTGTTCACCTGGGGGTGAAATAAAAATCTGATCCTTCCCACCCTCACAGGAACAAACAAAAGCATTTTCCAAATGAATTGTTTCTGAATAAGATGTTGGAAAATTTGTTCTCAGCTTCTGTGCCTTATGAATGCATGCGAAGCTTCACCTCTCTAATTCCTTAGCAGTGTGTGCTGTGCAAATAAAAGCCCAGGGTCCAGAGGATGTGTAAGGAGCTCCGAGCCCTGCACTCCCTGTGCAGTGCAGTCTGGCAAAATCAACTTCTGGCATTCACTGTTCAGAAGTGCAGTGTGCCTGAAGCGAAGTCCTTGCAATTCACTTCTATTCAGCGAAGGATTCTTCACCTGTTTGAACAACTTGAAACATTTTAGAGTCGTGGAACACTTTTGAAAAAGGAAGGTCTTTAATATTGATATTCATGCCTATTTAGGTTATCGATTTTCCATCCAAGCTCAGCTATTGATGGTTATGCCTGAGTAAACCATAAAAATCAGGTCTTTACTGGATACATCCCATGACAAATATTGTTGCTTCGTTGTTTTTATTTTCTATAGGTAGAGGATACCACCGCATTTACAGGGCAGTCAAATGAGAATGTGACAGAGACTCTGGTAAGTGGTGGATTTTGCTTCTTTTCTAAATGGTGTGTAATAAAAAGGGTACTGTTTTTTGCTTTGTACAAAAATATTTGCTCCTTTGTACAAAAACATGGGTGTTTTCCATCCTCTAATTCATTAAATCTTGACCTGAAAGAATAGGTGGGTTATAGCATTGCAGCTGTAAATCTGTACTTTCTGAAAGTCTTTCACAAGGATAGCACTGCAAAAAAGGAAAAACAGGATGCCTACATACTGATAATTTTTGAAGGTACAGTTTACTTATTTATTGCACTTAAAAAAAGCAAGAATAAGTGCTTTGGTCCAATGTACAGCAAGGAAGTGCTCACGTGTGCTGTCGGTACACATACCTCTCATATCACTGCAGCTTTATCTATCTTCCATATTTTAGTAGGTACCATCTTTTAAGGGGGGGAATGCTGTTGAAAGCGATCATACTTTGGTGGTTTCTGGGCTCCTTTTGCTGTCTTTGGTTAGCCTGAATGAAGGATATGGAGTGGCAGCATTGCTGGGTGAACGCTGCCGTTACTGAGAGCAGAAGAGTGATTCTGTTTGTTGATGTGCCTTTGGTCCCTGAGCACCGTGAGAGCATTCTGAGTATTTGTGTTTGTAGTTCAGATGGCAAGTAGCCTAAAGACTGCTTGTGCACAAGTGACTCAGAGCACATCAGTGCCATCTGCACTGTAACACATTACCTCTGATTTTAAGCCTGAAGGTTCCTTCCAGTATTAAGCCCCAGGAAACTCATTAGCCATCTGACCTGGGACAAATCTGCCTTTTGTTTCTCATTACAGTCATGTTTTTTCTTTGTGAAAGTCCTTGGATCTGGTATTATCACACAAGACAGACTTCTGCACAGCGTGGTTTCTTTATTCTTTGCCAAATCCTGAAGGTGATGCTTGGGCAGATTTCTCTATACCTCATTAAAAACAAGCCTGCTGAAGGAATAGATGAGGAAGGAATGGAAAGGACACGTTTTGGTGTGGAGGTGGGTTTTTCTGTTTGGTTTTGTTTTGTTGTTGTTTTCTGAAAAATGTCAGGGAGCAGATTTTCGTATTTTGAAGAATTTCAGAGATGTCTCTTCATTACAGAAGGCCTTCTGAGCAGCTGCATCTTATCAACTGCAAAGCAGCTGGGTAGCTTTTGGGGTTCATGTTATGCTGAGCAGTGTGTTCATGGCAAATCGATCTACTGGGGTTATTTAGTCTGGTTGAGTGATGGAATATGCTGAGCACAGCTTGCAGCTCTCTCCTTTAGCTGTGTGTGTTTGCAAGGCTTTGTCCCCAGCAGAAATAGCACTTTTGCTGGGAGCTGTTTTGCTGCAGGACCAAACATCGTGCAGGACTGGTGATGTTTACCAGATACGCTTCCTAAAGAATAAGCATAGGCCAGAATTTTAGAGGGTAAGCATTGCAGAAGAAGCGTGGCCGATAAACGGAAGCTTTGCAGGTGATTGAGGTCTCAGGATGCAATAAGCATTAAAAGAAACTAGGGATGACTTTTTTTCACTCAGAAGGTGGTGAGGTACTGGAACAGGCTGCCTGGAGAAGCTCTGGGTGCCTCTGGTGCTGATCATCCTGATCTAATGGGTGGCCCATAGCAGGGGGATTGGAACTGAATGGTCTTTAAGTTCCTTTCCAATTCAAGCCATTCTATGATGTTCAGTGTCAGAATTCATGCAGTTAGTACTTGCCTATGTGAAAACAGAGTCTACACCCTTTCAATAGAGAAGAGACCTTTTTGTCTGAGAACCAGTGGAATTAGGGGGATAGGGGATAATTTTAAAAAATCCTGTTTGAAATCATAATTTGGGACTCTCCTCGCTTTGCCCTCACTTTCTAGAGCATTTCTGAGCAAACTGGGTACTTCTCCCCCATTTCTGCTGCTGCTTTCAATAACTCAGGAAGCCAGCACTCTCTTTCCTTGCAAGGGAGGGATGTAGGGCTGACTCAGTTTCTGTACAGGACGCTGAGAATGAAGATGCTCTGTAGATGATCATTAGTAATGTAAGGCTGTCCTCTTCCTGGCAAAGCCATTGGCACTGAGTCTGCTAGGAGTGCAGCAGCACTGCAGTGCCAGGCAGAGCTCCCATTCCCTTCTTCCCTCCCCACCATCATGAGCTCCTCAACAAATTTTCCACTGTTTCCTTAGAAATCAGTAAAACAAAAGCCTGAGGCTGAAGAAGCTCCACCTGGGGAAGTCAAGGTGGAGGAAACCCCTGCTGCTGCTGCTGTGGGAAAGGAGGCCATCCCTGCTGAGCCAGGTGAGCCAACAGAGCAGGCTGCGCTGAGTGATCTGTCCCCGTGTCCATCTCCTGTTTCTGTACCAACTTGCCATTGCCATCAGACTTTTATGAGGCAATGGAAATATTTGTTTACCTCTCCTGTTAAAAAAAAAAAAAAGAGCAACATGCTGTAGCAAGCATGCATGCTTTGCTAGAGTAAAAATAATTATATTTTGCAGTTGAAGCTTGTGGGATTTTTTTCTTTTTAAAACCCTCTACAGTCTGTTTTAAAATTAATGTAGAAATCAGGTCTTCCCAGCATGGTTTGGCAGCTTGAAAGAAGAATTAATCCTGTATGTATAAAAGAAAAGGTGGTGTCACACTGCAGTTTTAGCAGGATGAAGCTGTGAGGGGTTTGCATGGTAACGCTGCTGTCAGCAGCTGCCTTGCCCTGGCATCTGGGCAGGTCTGGGTCTTATGAGGTGACTGCAGGAAGATGAGCTTAGAAAACACACGAGTGAAGTGAAGTGTGGATTAACTCAGCATCCTTTTATTAAACAAGATGACATGCAAGCATTTCAGATGAAACGTGCAGGAGTTTTGGTGTGGCAGGTGTGTGGAGGCAGTGAGCTGGAGGCTGAGCACTGAGGTCTGATCACAAGTGCTGAAGATGGCGATCTGCTCTACCTGCACTCACACAGATCTGCACGACTTGTCTTCACCCTTACAGGGCTTTTGAAAACTCTGACATATGTATGTTTGCAGAGCAGCCTCAACATTTATTAGCAAAAGAGATTTCTGTAAGGGGGCTTAGATTTACTTTTCCTCTGAAAAGCATCTTTAGAAATATCCTGCAATCTGCAGGAAGCCAAGGCTGAGCAGAAGAGAAAAGCACTTCCAAGTCTTCCAAACGAGACATGAATTACAGCCATTTTGAGTGTTTGTTAACCTAAACTGGACCTGAACCTCTTGATGCAGGCTGAGCAATAGCCAGAACTGAATCCAAACTCAAGCAGAAGGGATGTTGCTGAATCCCAAAATGCTACAGTAGAACTGGAAACCAGCAGGAGCACAACTGTCCCACAGAGTTTAGGAAATTGTACGTTTTTTCCTCTTCCAAACCTGGAACTCGTGCAGTTTTGCAGCTTCTGTAGGAAAGGACCTTGTGTTAGATCCCATCTGTGCTGTAAGAAGTATTGTTTGGGGTGGAGAGCATCACTGTTCAGAGCAATTGATCCCTTGGGCATCTTCATGGGTGCCAGATTTAGAGCCACTGACAATGTCTGCTGTTTTAACTGTCAGGCACCCACTGCATGTACAGCTGAGTGTGGACCTGGAGGAAAGTGATTCTGCAAAACCTGGTGAGCTTTGTGACCCACCTCTTTGAACAATCCCCTGCCGTGTGTTTCAGCCCAACGTGTGTGGAAGAAGTGTTCCACAAAGTTTTCCTGCAAACTGGTGAGTTGCAGGGGCAGCAGCAGGTTATGATGGGAACATTCTGAGTCTTGGGTGGGAGAAATGTGAGGTAGCTGGAAAACTGTAAGGTCAGCAATGTTCTGGGCTGTTGCTTAATAAAAACATTCATCCGGTATGGTGCTGTTATGAGAATACTGATAGCAAAGGTACATCAATTGACACTAGCTCTTCCAGTGTGGTGATCATTATGTAATTAACAGGCTTTATTTCTCGTGGTTTTTTGCTGTTTTTGTTCTGTTGTTATCTTATAGCTACCTTTATTTCAGATATATAGCAGCGAGAATCTTTCCACTCCCTGAATGCTGTCCCATTTGGTTCCCACCATTCATTTCATCGCATCCCATACCTGCCATTCTTCCACTGAGCTTGATTAATGCCAATTTCCCTGCAGTCATTCCCTCAGCATGAGTAAGATGGTGACCATATTTCCTCTTTGTACAGGAGAGTATCGGGGCAGGGGACAAGGAGACACCTGGAATTGCTGAGGAAGAGAGCGGGGTACGTATGAGCGGCCTCAGGAATGTGGTTGTGCTTCAATATCTTCAAGAGGAGCGTGGCAAAAATATGTATATGTCATCTGCATGTAATCAATGTGCAGACAATACAGTGTGACTGTGACCCAGCTGTGGTACCAGAACATTTCTCATTCAATGCAAGACCTACCTTAGAAACTGCCTGTTGCAGCAGTACAGGCTGATAAATATTTGGGGACAGAAAACAATCAGATCCATGAACAGAAAGTGGCATAATGCTGTTTCTACTGACATTTGTGGTAAAGAGAGAATATGCTGCATAGATTCACAGCAGCTTTCACATTTCCCTTGAATTTGTTTGTTTAGCCTTCTTCTAAACATCTTTAAAAAGGAAAAGGAATTTTGATTCATCATTTGTTTTTCCTTGCACAGCTGAAAATAATCATGCCACAAGTTTGTTTTTTAAAATACAAATCTGGCATTGAATTAGGTAAATTACAAAGCAACTGAAAAACTTTTCGACAGAGACTAATGACAAATGATTCAGTCACATCAAATCTGCTTGGGTCTTTATTTACATTTCTTTCTTCTTTAAAATCGGCCTAGCTCTAGGCTAACATTTTCTGATACCTGATGACATCTGCATATTTCTGACCTTTATCTAGCTGTAGAGTATATTTGCTTCAGCTCACATAGCCCAAGGTGCACATCTCTGTTCAAAAGGAGTCTAACTAATGCTCTTGAAGGCAGTCCAGGTCCAGAGATTGCAGACAGCAGCTGGAGCAGACTTGCAGCCTGTTCCCAAGAGCAGACTTTCAGTAGCACAGGGGACCTCCGGACAGTTTGCCAAGCTTCAACTCGCCTTGAACCTGCAGGGAGTTTCTCACCCCACACAGCTTGGAGGCAAATCAGCCCTGAGAATGCAGTCCCATCACTGTTCCAGAGAGCAGTGGAAGGAGGCCGTTGTATAGGCGTGAGAAAGAAGAGGCAGTGAGAACACATGAGCCTTGAGAAATTCTTCCTACACTAGCAATACCCATCTGAAACTCTACTGCATGTTGACAGGAAGGTTTTGCAAATGTCCCTCTCCTGCCTGTAAATCAGCTTTGTCGTGCAAGCCTACCCCTGTGCTCCCTACATGGTGCTTCAGGTATAGGATGGCAGCCTCCAGTGCTGCTTTCCCCCTTGGGTCAGGAGAAACCCCAGTGAAACCAAAGCCAGGGGCCAGCAGCACCTAAGGAGATCGCAGAGTACAGGGTATCTCCAGCTGATATCCACAGCTCATGTCCTGAAAGGTTTCTCCTTTTATCCTGCAGGTGGTGATGCTGCAGATGAGGCAGTGGAGTGGAAGACAGTGTGGTGGTGGCAGCAGGAGCTGGTGAGGGTGCTGCTCCCACGGAACAGGAGGCTGCTGCTGGAGGTGACAAACCTCAGGGAGAAGAAAAGGAGATTGATGTTTCTCAGGTACCTCACGTTGTTGTGTGGGGAGCATTAGAGGAATCCAGCCAGATCCAGCAGCTCCCACACAGGCGAGGCTGATGCAGCTCCATGCCCCAGGGTCCAGCAAGCAGTGAGGATGAGCATGTATTCTCAGTCAGTGCACACACAGAGCACACACACGCATATTTGTACACACACAGACAGCCATGGGAATCAAAGACAGGCACACGGGGTACTCACACAAGCACAAGCATTACCAGAGGCCTCATCACTTTCACATCTGGCTGAGCAGGTAGTGTTCTACTAGTGAGAATACATATATTCGTATGTACATGCTGACGTCACTCAAGTCCACTCACCTGAGTGTCTCCAGTGGCTGGCACCTGGATCTCTCCTGTAGCTTTCCTGTGTTTTAGTGATGGTAATGAGTGGTTTATTTGACTGGGTGTTTGTAGAGACAAGAGCTTTTGTGTGCTTTTACTGGAGGTGGAGTCATAATCAGCAGCGATTATCAGCATTCCTGTAACATCAATCAGATCAGCACCTGAGTTTTCTGAACTTTGCTTACTTTGTCTAGCAATTATGAGTTCCCTTGTGCCTTACTGCAACGAAGGCCTTTAGCTTCCCTCAATTTTCATAAGCCTACAAGCAAAAAAGCAATATAGAATGGATAAATGTAGTCTCACAATAATAAGCATTCTGGCTAGGAGACAGCTTTGTTTGAATTTTCGTTAGGCATCTCAATGAAATGCTTACACAGATTTTTGCTGGAGAGGGAGATGCACTTTTTTTTCTGTTCAATTGGTCTCAGATAATCTTTAAGACAAGGACAATCTTTAACCGAAAGCCTTCAGTAAGTGTAAAATGTGTCAGGACATTAAAATGAAAGGAAGGCGTTCCAGTTCCTTTGGTTGAGACACACAGAGGCGCACTTGTGAGGGTGGTGCAGTGTGCAGACCAGAACTGGATGGGAGGTGATTTCTGCAGGATGCAACAGGCTCTCTGTGGTGGAAAGCAGCTGGACGATGAGTTGGCTTGTGCCAGAGAGGTGTTTTTGTTTTTTGTAGGACTAAATGAAGTCAGTTTCTGGTTGCATCCAAATACGTAATGTGTTTAAAAGATGGATGGCGTGCTCTGATGGAGTGTGATTTTGTTGTTTGTTTTGCCTTTTCTAAAGAAAGCCCAAATACTGTGAGGCTTGTAGAGCAGGGCTGAGGTGAAAGTAAGAGACTTCCCTCAGGTGCAGCGCTTGGAAGAAGTGAAAGAACAATGGGAAACCACTGCCTTAAATTAACCTACTGAGAAAAAATGCTGGCAAGTAGGAAAAGTCACGCAGACAGTGGGACTGAATACAGTTTGTGCTCCAGATGCAGGGCAGCTGTTGGAAAGCAGTTCAGCAGAGGGTTCCAAGATGATGAGGTGTGTGGAGCAGGTGAGAAAGGAGAGAGACCTTGACAAGGTGCCGTGTAACGTGCTGCACAGCGTAAAGGCTCTGACTGGCTGTGCGTTGTTGCCTGAGCAGCCTTTGGAGTGAAGTCTCTGTTTCTGGAAGTAGAATAACTCCCTTGAACAGCAGGTCACGGTGAGATCCCACTTTGTGGCTTACAGCTGCTGTTAGTTCCCACCAGCTGGGAGCTGATAACTGATTTCCTTGTTGATGGCAGTCGTTCAGTTCAGTGGGATGAAGTATTTGTGCTACGGACGTGAGCGTTTCAGTGCTGCACGTTGCGAGTGCTGGCACAACAGGCAAATACTTGCAAGGTAGCTGAATGAGCAGTTGAGAAACGTTTGCAAATCTAGTTGCTGTATTAGATGGA
The DNA here is from genome assembly GCF_023343835.1 of Lagopus muta. Taxonomy (NCBI): domain Eukaryota; kingdom Metazoa; phylum Chordata; class Aves; order Galliformes; family Phasianidae; genus Lagopus; species Lagopus muta. The sequence goes on from NC_064451.1 coordinate 1,446,799, forward strand.
TAATATTCATCTGAATTGCTGGAACACTTTCTGGAGAGCAGCTAAATTTGGACCTGCTCCAATGCTTTTCTGCTACACTGTGCACAGAGAAAGGGAATGGAGCAGGTCAGAGAGAGCGGTTCTCAATCAAACAGCTGCAGGGATTTGCTACCAGCCAGGGAGAGGATTTCAGAGGAACTCGTTGTCCTGCCTGCTCTGCCTGCCCTCAGAACAGGGTCGAGGATACGAAAAGTGAGCTCCACTGGGAAAATGACTGCTTGGTGCTGCTGAGAGACAGAAGAGCCACTGAACGGCGTGCCTTTGGCAGTGTTTGTGCAGTTGGATAAGGTAGTGTTACATCTTCCATAAGGTGAAAATGTCACTGCTTTTGCACTTGGTGGCAGCAGTGCTTTAAGAAAATGCACACCCATACATAGGTGTGGAATGGGTGCAGCTTTAAAAGAAGCTGGTAGGTGGGCAGCTTGAAAGCCTTGGCGTTTGAGAGCAATCTGGGCTTTAGAGAGTTCTGTTTTTTGTGCTTGGAAGTGATTCCAGATGCTGCTCAGAGTGCTGCTGTCCTTTTGGTTCTGGTAGTTGAGGTCCTGCACAGTGGCAGCTCCAAAGCAAGAAATGGCGCTCGGTGAGACTTTTTTCCCTGCTTTTTGCACTCCACGTTTGCATTTCTGAACGAGGGGCTGCATGGTTTACAAACACGATGGCTGAACAATTTGTGAAGTTCTGAGCGCGTCCTTAAAAAGAATGGTACTGTTGTACATTCAGATACGGGATTGTCTTTCAAAGCAAATTAATTGCAGCTTTCTTTAACATAACTAGCAGTAGGACCCTTTTTCCAGCATTCAGCAGAACTTTCCCAGCGATAAATCAGACTGCATAAAAATAAATAGAATCTTTAAAGTGCCACCGGTGCACAAACAGCGTGGTGCATGCCTTTCACATTTCTGTTTCACAGCACGGAGGTATCAGAACTCTGTTTGCTTTGTTGAGAAGATACCAAAAGAAAACAGTTGCAGTGTTTGAAGATTGATTTGGGATGATGTCCATACAACTTGGTGGGATAGAAGTGACCACATGCAACCTGCAGTGAGCACCAAGCCACCTTGATGGGTTTCCAGTTCTGCGAGTATGTTAAGTGTTTGTACAATGTGCAGCATGCTCAGATGAGCCCTGGAATAGCTGAGTTGATCTGTAAGAAGGCAGGAGAACTCACAGCTCACTTAGCTGAGTAGCCTGGAGTCTTCCTGTAGAAGTCTTATATAGTTCCGTTTCCTTTCTTTGCTCAGAAAAGTGCTTCCCTGCTTGGGTATGGAATGCCCAATAATAGTGATAAGAGCTTGTGTGGTTTTAGTCCCACCTAACAGGGCTTTTGGGGTTCCTGAAGGATCCGCTGTAAGGATCACGTAAGTGCTCTGCAACATAGCTACAGCACTTACTGCTGTGTGCAGGATTACATTTCATGTGCAGCGTTGTCTTAAAAAGCCTGATGGAAGCACACCAAAGAGGAAAGGCTTCACTTTTGACAGTAACATTCAAGCAGCAGCAGCACTTCCTAGGGCCAAGGGAAAGCGAGGTGATGGTTGTGCAGACTGCACATCCCCAAGGCTGTGTGCATGACGGTCATTCGCTTCAGGTTGTTGTGGCACGGTATGAATTGTCACGTGTACCACACCTGGATGGGGCAAAGGTACATTTGACATTGATGCTGAGGTCAGTGGGTGATTCGACTGGATCTGTTACGCCTTGTGGTTTAACTAGGCCTGCCTCCTACCTCCTGGGTGTTTATAAGAATGTAATTTTGAAGGCGTTGGTCTGAAATGAAACCTCTGTTTTGTTGCTTATGGCCTCTGTGTTTGACCTGCCAATCCACTGGATTACCTCAGTGCTTTAGACAGGAAGGTGTAGATGCGTTGAACTGTGCTCAGTGGGGTACAGATGTATCAGACTGCTGCACTGCTAGGTGTAACTGCACAGTGCCGAGTGAATGAAGTGAAGAGCTTGAAAAGTTGGATCGCCGAGGTCCGCGGCTCGGAGCTGTCTCTGTCTCTGGCAGAACCGCCACGACTTTTAGCGAGGTACGGGGGGATTTAATCGCTTTCCTCATCGAGGATTCCCGCAGCAACCGTGCGGACACCGCTCTCAGTCGGGCTAGTCTCGCGAGAGCAGCTGACGCAGCGCGGGCGTTGCCTAGGCAGCGGCGGGAGATTTAAATGGGCGCAAACCGGAAGCGGCCCTTGATCGCCGTTACAAAAAGCCCTTGAGAGGCTCAGCAGAGGAGGTAGTACAGCTCTCTCCCAGGCTGCCTTAAGGTGGTGCTTTTGTAAGGTACCCCTGTCTGCACTCCCCTGCACGGAGTCTTGTTATTGCTATTGGTGGTAAGTGCCAGGGCACTTAGTGAACCCGGCAATAGTGTGAGGGTAGGGGGCAATAGTGTGAGGGTAGGGGGCAGCAGGGCAGGGCTGATCACTTGCACCCCTATAGGACTTTCTTGTTCAGTTAGTGAGCCTGCTGGTAGCCATGGGTGCACCCCGGCAGAAGGCTTCAAACACAAAAACTGTGAAGAGCCATGCAGAGGTCCCAAGCACGCGCAGCAGAAAGACAGTAGCCAAGAAGACGGTCCAGAGCCAGACTGAGGTCTGGTGCATGCATAGAGAGGAGAACAATGGTATGAAGAGTGTGGCGACTCAGACAGAGATAACATCACGAGATGCTAGTGCGCAGGTCACTGGCTGTGAGGAGTGCCACAGCCTGGCCTTTGCAATGCCACATGAAGGAGGCAGCACTTGTACAAAGTGCGAGCAATTGAATGACTTGCTCAGCCTTGTGATTAGCCTGAAGGAGGAAGTGGAGAGGCTGAGGACTATAAAAGAGTGTGAGAGGGAGATTGACTGGTGGTGTCAGTCCCTCTCAACCTCAGGTTCTCGGCACACAGACGAGGCTCCTCGCGGAGCACGTCAGCCCCTGCCACCTTACAAACACCTGGTAAAGGGGAACCAGCCAGCTGACAGCGTTTCAGCGAGCCCCCTGTCCTCTCTTCCCCCTAACAGCAATTTGAGAAGGGAGGAGGAGTGGAAACGGGTACCTGCTCGGCGGAGGGGGCATCCCCCATCCCGACCATCCCCGGCTCCCCAGGTGCCTCTGCGTAACAGGTTTGAGGCCCTGGAAGTTGAGGGGGGGGACGAGTGAGAGTGCGGAGACAGGTTCACCCATGAGGTTGCCTCAGGCGAAGCGGTTGCCCCCAACCCTCAAGACTGCTTCTACCTGTAAGGACAGGAGGGTGATTGTCATAGGCGACTCCCTTCTGCAAGGAACAGAAGGCCCTATATGCCGGCCCGACCCTACCCGCAGAGAGGTGTGCTGCCTTCCTGGAGCACGGGTCAGGGACATTTCAAAGAAAATTCCTGGGTTGATTCAGCCTTCAGATTATTACCCGCTTTTAATAATTCAGGCTGGCGGCGAGGAAGTTGATAAGGAAAGCCTGAGGTCTATCAAGAAAGACTTTAGGGGAATGGGGCGAATACTTGAAAGAGCTGGGGTGCAGGTGGTCTTTTCTTCTATGCCCGTGGTGTCAGGGAAAGGTGCAGAGAGGATCCAAAATACCCAACTCTTCAATAGATGGCTTAAGAGCTGGTGCAGGCGCAAGAATTTCGGCTTTTTTGACCATGGGGCAATTTACACTGCAGCTGGCATGATGGCTGCTGATGCATGCAGCCTGTCCCTGAGGGGTAAGAGGATCTTAGCTGAAGAATTAGCGGGACTCATTGACAGGTCTTTAAACTAGGAATGAAGGGGGAAGGGGACAAAATAAGGGCTACTGGGGTTGAACGGGTCATTCGAGGGCTTATACCAAACTCCATGGGCAATGACGGCAGAGTGCATAGGGAAGGACTAGGGCAGGGGGATGCTGGGGATGCTGCTGTTCTAGGGGATCCTAGATCCCTTATAAAGGTGGCGAGACAGATAGCCCGGCTGAAGTGCCTTTATACCAACGCACGCAGCCTGAGTAACAAGCAGGAGGAACTGGAAACTGTGATGCACTCGGGAAGTTATGACCTTGTTGCTATCACAGAAACATGGTGGGATGACTCCCACAATTGGGATACTGCCATCGACGGCTATAGACTCTTTAGGAGAGATAGGCAAGGTAGGAGGGGTGGGGGAGTTGCTCTCTATGTCAGAGATTGGATAAACTGTGAGGAGCTCCCTACGAGAAGCAGTCAGGAACAGGTTGAGAGCCTGTGGGTTAGGATTAGAGATGGGACAAATATAGGTCAGCTGGTGTTAGGGGTATACTACAGACCACCTGATCAAGGGGAGGCTGTTGACGAGGCTTTCTTGCTCCAGATGCGTGAGATGTCTGGCTCACGGGCTCTTGTCCTGGTGGGGGACTTCAACCATCCGGACATCTGCTGGGAAAACCACACGGCGAGCTGCAAGAGCTCCAGAAGGCTCTTGGAATCCGTTGATGATAGCTTTCTGGTTCAGGTATTGGACAGACCGACCAGAGGCGAAGCGTTGCTGGACCTGCTGCTCACCAACGCCGAGGAGATCATCAAAGGCGTCAAGGTTGGAGGCTGCCTGGGCTCCAGCGACCACGCCTGGTTGAGTTTGTGATCTCAAGCGATGTGGGCCTGGCAAAGAGCAGGACCAGGACACTGAACTTCAGAAGAGCAGACTTCAAGCTACTCAATGGATTGCTGGCCAAGATCCCCTGGCGCGCTGCCCTCAAAGACAAGGATGTTGAGGAGAGCTGGCAGCTCTTCAAAGATGCCCTCCTGGAAGCACAAGAGGTCTCCATTCCTCTGAATAAGAAAGTGGGCAGGCGAGGTAGGAAACCGGCATGGCTCAGCAAGGACCTGCTGAGAGAACTGAGGGCGAAGAAAGGGGTGTACAAGCTCTGGAAACAAGGCTGTGTCACCTGGGAAGAGTACAGGAATGCCGTCCGGACTTGCAGACGTGGGATCAGGGAAGCCAAGGCGCAGGCAGAACTGAACTTGGCAAGGGACGTGAAAAACAATAAGAAAATCTTCTACAGGTACATTGCCCAGAAGAGACAGGCCAAAACGGGCATACCTACTTTGGTAAATTTAAAAGGAGAACTGGCTTCAACAGATGAAGAGAAAGCTGAGGTGCTGAATGAGTTCTTCACCTCGGTCTTCACTGGTGGCCAGGATTCTGGTCTTTTTCACGTCCCTGAACCCTGCATCACCAAACCTCTATGTGGGGACCAAGGAGGTAAATCCCTCCCCACTGTAAGGGCAGAGCAAGTCCGAGAGTGCCTCCTTAGACTGAATGAATACAAGTCTATGGGGCCGGATGGCGTGCATCCCAGGGTCCTGAAGGAGCTGGCTGAGGTGGTTGCCGAGCCGCTCTCCATCATATTTGAGAAGTCGTGGCTGTCAGGTGAGGTCCCGGACGACTGGAGGAAGGGTCACGTCACTCCCATATACAAGAAGGGGAGCAGGGAGGACCTGGGGAACTACAGGCCGGTGAGTCTCACCTCCGTGCCTGGGAAGATCATGGAACAGATCCTCCTGGACAACATGCTCGGTCACATAAAGAATGAGCATGTGATCCGAGACAGCCAGCACGGCTTCACCAAAGGAAGGTCATGCCTAACTAATCTTGTGGCCTTCTATGATGGAGTGACGGCATTGGTGGACGAAGGGAAGGCGACCGATGTCATTTAGCTGGACCTGAGCAAGGCCTTTGACATGGTCCCCCACCACATCCTCATTCTCATTGGAGGGAAGTGGATTCGATGGGTGGACGACCCGATGGATAAGCAATTGGTTGAAAGGCCGCAGACAGAGGGTGGTGGTCAATGGCTCTATGTCCAGGTGGAGGCCGGTAACAAGTGGTGTCCCCCAAGGGTCTGTCTTGGGACCGGTGCTCTTTAACATCTTTATTAATGACATCGATGAGGGAATTGAGTGCACCCTCAGCAAGTTTGCTGACGACACCAAGCTGAGTGGTGCGGTTGATACGGTGGAAGGAAGGGATGCCATTCAGAGGGACCTCGACAGGCTGGAGGGCTGGGCTCGGGTGAACCTGATGAGGTTCAACACGGCAAAGTGCAGGGTTTTGCATTTGGGCCGGAAGAACCCCAGGCACCTGTACAGGCTGGGAGGAGCGGTCCTTGAGAGCAGCTCGGCAGAGAAGGACCTGGGGGTCCTGATGGACGAGAGACTGAACATGAGCCAGCAGTGCGCTCTGGCAGCTCGAAAGGCAAATGGGATCCTGGGCTCCATCAGGAGAGGGGTGGCCAGCAGGGACAGGGAGGTGATTGTCCCTCTCTACTCGGCTCTTGTGAGGCCCCATCTGGAGTCCTGTGTCCAGGTGTGGAGCCCTCAGTACAAGAAAGACATTGAGATTTTGGAAAGGGTCCAGAGGAGGGCGACTAAGATGATCAGGGGGCTGGAGCACCTCCCCTATGAGGACAGGCTGAGGGAGTTGGGCTTGTTCAGCCTGGAGAAGAGAAGGCTGCGGGGTGACCTCATGGCAGCCTATCAATACCTGAAGGGAACCTACAGCCAGGAGGGGAGTCAACTCTTCACAAGGGCTGACAACAGCAGGACTAGGGGAAATGGTTTTAAGTTGAAGGAGGGAAGATTTAGGTTGGATGTTAGGGGGAAGTTCTTTACTAGGAGAGTGGTTAGGCCCTGGAACGGGCTGCCCAGGGAGGTTGTGGATGCCCCGTCCTTGGACGTGTTTAAGGCCAGGTTGGACGGGGTCCTGGGCAACCTGATCTGAATGTGGATGTTTGGTGGCCCTGCTAGGCAGGGGGGTTGGAACTACATGATCCTTGGGGTCCCTTCCAACCCGGGTGATTCTGTGATTCTGCGATCTGTGAAAAACCCGAAATTTAAGGGGAAAAAGAGGGATTTCTAGGGGAAAAAGCCATATTTAAGGGGAAAAAACCCTAAATTTAAGGGGAATAACAGGGATTTCTAGGAGAAAAAGCCATATTTAAGGGGAAAAACCCCAGATTTAATGGGAATAACAGGGATTTCTGTGAGAAAACCCCAGATGTAATGGAAAAACAGACATTTGTAGGGGAACAAGCCATATATAATGGGAAAAACCCCAAATTTAAAAGGAAAAACAGGGATTTCTGGCAGAAAAAGCCATATTTAAGGGGAAAAACCCCAGATTAAAGATGAAAAAACAGGGATTTCTGGCAGAAAAAGCCATATTTAAGGGGAAAAACCCCAGATTTAATGGGAGAAATAGGGATTTCTGTGAGAAAAAGCCATATTTTAGGGTAAAAACCCCAGATTTAATAGGAAAAATAGGAATTTCTGTGAGAAAAGCCCAGATGTAATGGAAACACAGGAATTTTTAGGAGGAAAAGCCATATTTTAGGGTAAAAACCCCAGATTTAAGAGGAAAAACAGGGATTTCTAGGTGGAAAAGCCATATTGAAGGGTAAAAACCCCAGATTGCAAGGGAAAACCAGGGATTTCTGTGAGAAAAAGCCACATTTAAGGGGAAATACCCCAGATATTGTTGGAAAAAGAGTGATTTCTAGCAGAAAAAGCCGTATTTAAGGGGAAAAAAACCCAGATTTAAAGGGGAAACCAGGGATTTCTGACAGAAAATGCCATATTTAAGGGGAAAAAACCCAGATTTAAGGGGAATAACAGGGATTTCTAGCAGAAAAAGCCATATGTAAGTGGAAAAAACCCCATATTTCAGGGGAAAAGAGGGATTTTTTGGGAGAAAAAAGCATATTTAAGGGGAAAAGCCGCCGGTGTAATGGGAAAAACAGGGATTTCTGTGAGCAAACCCCAGATTTAAGGGGAAAAAAGCCCAGATTGAATGGAAAACCAGGGATTTCTGGCAGAAGAAGCCATGTTTAAGGGCAAAAACTGCAGATTTATGGGGCAAAATAGGGATTTCTGTGAGAAAAGCCCAGATGTAATGGAAAAACAGGGATTTTTTTGGAATAAAAGCCACATTTAAGGGGAAATAACCCAGATTGAAGGGGCAAAACAGAGATTTCTGGGAGAAAACCCCTGATTTAAGGGGAAAAACCCCACATTAAAAAGGAAAAACGGATTTCTGGAAGAAAAAGCCATATTTAAGGGTAAAAATCCCAGATTTAATTGGAAAACCAGGATTTTCTGGCAGAAAAAGCCATATTTAAGGGTAAGAACTCCAGATTGAATGGGAAAAACGGATTTTTAGCAGAATAAGCCATATTTAAGGGTAAAAAAAGGGATTTCTGGCAGAAAAAGCCATATTTAGGGGGAAAAACCCCAGATTTAATGGCAATAACAGGGATTTCTGTGAGAAATCCCCAGATTTAAGGGGAAAAAACAGAGATTTCTAGGAGAAAACCCCTGATTTAGTTGGAAAAAACAGGGATTTCTAGCAGAAAAAGCCACATTTAAGGGGAAATACCCCTGATTTAATGGGAGAAACAGGAATTTTCTGGTTTGCCCAGGCGGTTGGTAGGGCCGGGGCAGGAAGTGCTTCGTGCCGGCGGAGAGTACTTCCGGGGCAGCGCGGCATGGCGGCGCAGGGCCGGTGAGCGGGGCCGGGAGGAGCGGGCTGTGTGCTGGGAGCGGGGTTGGGCCTGGGTGCGGGGGCATGGAGGGGCGCTCGGGGGAGGAGCTGGCGGTGCTGCCGGCACGCAGAGGCGATGCGTGCGGCGCCGGCGAGTGGTGCGGGGTCGGGGGGCAGCTTCCTGTGAGGGAAGGCCGTGCGAGTGCGGAGGTTTGTTGGTGTTTGGGGTGTGCGAAGGAGGAGGCCCCGTAGGGCCTGGTTGTAGGCAGCAAAGCCCGGGCGGGCGGTGGAGCAAGGCGCCCGGGTGCTGTGTTGGCCGGAGGGTGCGGAGCTGGAAGAAGGTTTGTGAAGATGTGCTTGCTGTGGACGTCCCTTCTTGGGCCGAGCCAGGGCTGCCGTTGTGTGTGATTGTGTTTGTTGCTTGGGAGAAGTGCTGCCTCAGTAGAGTGGGGGGAGGGAGAGGGAGATTGTAAGACTGCCATCAGTCAGGAGCCCGGCACGTTTCTGCCTGCTTGGCTCATGCTGTTGTGTGGGTCCCCGCGAAGCATCGGTGAGCCAGGTTGGCCCCGTGTGTGTGCCAGCATTGTGCGCGGATGTGGAATGGAGTGAGAGTGATTGTAATGAAAATGCAGCTGGCCGTATTTCTGGTAGGGAATGGTTGAATCCGCAGGCGTGAGGCGCAAGAGGAGGCGCTGGATGCTAAGGTGGAAAGCGGAGCTTGTGTGTGCCAGGAGGCAGGCGTGGTGAGGTGCGCTTTGGAGCCTGCTGTTGTTGGCGCTGGGCTCGGGAGGCCCCTGAACATGGCGCTGTGTGCTGCGTGTGCCAGCCCCAAGAGATTCCCGTGTGGAAGAAGGGAGAGGATGAAGGAGGCCGAGGGCCCTTTTCTCGGGGCCGGCTCCTCTGTGGCCTCTTGCTTGCCGGAGAGAAGGGCTGCCCGCTGGGCACAGGGAGCGCCTTCTAGCTGCCGTCCCGTGCCCTGTCCTGCAGCCCCCTCCTCATGCTATGTGGAACGCCATTGGCAGCAGTGCGGCTGCCAATTTAGAACCTTCGCCGCATCACAGCCGTCACCTTGGTCACCGCTGCCCCGGCCAACGCACTCGCCTCTGTGAGCTCTGGCAGCCATGTCAGGAGCAAAGAGAGCGAGGGGCGAAGCTTGCCCTATTTCCCATCGGAAGGGAGAGCTGGGGGCCCCAGTAGCGAAGAGGAGGAGGGGGGCCGCCTTGACCATCAAGCGGAGGAGGAAGGAGAAGAGAGTCCGTTTCCATCGCGCCTGGACCAGCGCTGTGACCACCTCCGTGGAGCCCATGGAGGTGGATCCACCTCCGGATGAGCCCATGGAGGTGGATCCACCTCCGGATGAGCCCATGGAGGTGGATCCGCCTGCGGCACAGCTGGCCTGGCACCACACCACCGTGCCAGGCCCCGCATGGGCGCCGTCACAGCTCCACCGCCATCGCTGGTCCAGGCGCTCGGCTCCTTACCCGCTGCGCGGCCCCCGCCCCCAGCATTAGCTGGGTGGCATGAGTTACCATCTGCTCCTCCTCTGGAGCCAATTCTGCGGGCCCCCAGCTCCATCTTCACCCTGTTAAGTCCCCGTCCCTGGTTTCCTTGTTGATTTTAGTGTTAAGTTTAGTGTTAGTGTTAGGATTAGGTTATTGTTCACGTTTTAGTGTTAGGAGTAGGTTCTTGTTCATGTTTGAGAGTTAGGAGTAGGTTCTTGTTCATGTTTTAGAGTTAGGCATAGGTTCCTGTTCTTCTGTTAGAGTTAGGCATAGGTTCCTTGTAGTCTTTTAGTGTTAGGCATAGGTTCCTGTTCATACTTGACAGTTAGGGGTCGATTGCTCCTGTTGGGTGGCAGTGAGCAGCGCTCACTCGGTAAGCACACGCCTGATTGCTCATGCGAAGACATGAGTGCGAGTGCCGTGAGCACGGAGGCCCGATGGCATCTTGGATGGATTGAATTTGCAGCTTGTGACTTTTGTGTTGCAGACCGTCGAGGAGCAGAGTGTGAGTGGCTGCGCCGTTGCGTTGGGCCTCAGGAGAACAGTGTGTGACTGTGTCTCGAGCATCGTGCGTGGCCGTTGGCAGGTAGGTGTGCCTTCCTTTGCAGTAAGCAGTGCTTAGGCGTGAGCCCAGCTCATGCCCCTGTCCTCAGCAGATGGGCTTTCTGCGTGCTTTATTGCTGTGCTTGGTGCCGTCCGGCACAGCAGCAGCAAGGCCGTGAAGACGTACGTAGCCAGGTAGATGCAAATGCGCAGCTGATGGTAGGAATACTCTTGTTGTTGGTGTTCATGAGACAGTGATCGTGCGTGTGCGATCAAGCTCAGGGAGAAGTTGATTCTTGCCTGTTCAGCTCTGGCTGAAATGCAAGTTTGGCGTCCCTCCTTGTGGTTGGGTCGGAAGACCAAGGCTATCTTGAGAGCACGTCTGTGAGTCAGGCTGGGAGTTTTTGCTAGCAGGAAGTCACAGCGTCGGGGTGCACGAATGGAATGATGGCTCTCGTTTGCCCCTTGTAGAAAGCAGCCTCCTGGAGAGCAGCAGAGCAGCAGGCTGTCTGCGCTATGGCCGCTGAAGTGCGTTTCTCGCCCCCTGAGGTCCCTGAGCCCACGCTGATGGAGAACGTGCTGCGCTCCGGCCTCTTCTTTGGAGCCGTTTTCCAGCTGGTGTGCGTGTGGGCCATAACCCTGCCAGTTCCCAAGTGCCCAGAGACAGTAAGTAGCGCTCTGTTTGATAGAGGTTGATAGAAATGCTGAGGCAATGGGCTGGGAGGGAAGCAGCTGGAGCCGTTGCCTACGGTAGCGCGCCGCGGCATTGCTGAGGGTGCGGCAGTTTGTTGTGTGCTTCCTTGGGCGTGCGTGCTGTTCGTGGTGGCACGCAAGGAGCCTGGAGGTGCAAGCTCATCTTATCGTGGTGCTGCTGCTGCTGCCTCTGTGGGCTGTGAGTGGCAGGCAGGGCGTCCCCCTGTGCAGGGACTGCCTTGCAGGCAAGGCCTGTAGACTGTAGGTGACGTGGGATTTTTGGGCACAAGACAGAGGTGGAGTTTCTGTTGTGCCCTGATGTCAGGAAGGCAATGTGCAGCACTGGCACCCAGAGCTGCCCAGTCAGGTGACTTGAGCTCCCAAAGCGAGCTGTGGGGCAATTGTCAGAAAGTTCCCTGACTTGACTGTTGGTGAATTGATTCGTGTAGGACTGGGACGGCTTGGAGTCTAAGACTTGGGAGACGGTGAAGAAACCAAAGGCAAGTGCTGCACAGCTAAGCAAGAAAGCCAAGAAGGAAAGCCAAAAGAAACGGTGAGGGCTTGAGCGCTAAGCCTCCAAGGCCAAAGGAAGCAGCTGGAATGCTGGCTGAGAGGTGCTCCAAAGGCAGCGCACTGTCCGTCTGGTTTTGTGGCGTGGCCGTGCTTTCCCTTGCCCGGACATTGGAGAGGAACTGAGGAAGCTGGAAGGGCTTCTGATGCGCGACCAAGAAATCGGACTTTGCCTGTGCGGGATTTCATGTGTGGCAAGAGCTGGGGACGCTGCATTCCTTCAGGGTCCTTCAGCTCGATAGCTGTTTCAGAATGTTGATGATGAGGTGAACTTAGCGCGTGTCGCTGGTCCTGAGCGGTATCCAGCCTATTTTATTGTCTGTTGACGTATCTACAGAATGCAACCCAAATCCCTTAGTTTAAAATAAAAGGGAAAGAAAGCTTTTAGACCTGGTGCTGCCTCTTTCAGTAGCTGGTCCAAACATGCCTGGCTTGGGCTGGCAGTGGCAGGGCGATGAACGGGCCGGCTTCACGTCCCTCCCTGGCGATGGAGCTGCTTTTCCCGCGTTTCCATGCTGGTCTTGCCCAGCGGTGGCCTTTCAGCCAAAGCGTAAGTGCGAGCGAAGCGTGTGAGCATCAGCTTGCTCTGTGAGGCGTGAGAGAAAGAAAAGGAGAGGAAGCAGCGCGCGAGGAAGCCAGGTGTCCCTGCACTCAGCCCCTTGAGCTCGTCCCTCCAGCTTCCCTGGTGGCTTTTTCAGCCTTGTGTAGCACTGACTGTTCCTGCTTGCCCTGGGAAGGCCAGCTGCAGCTGCGGGCAGCCGTGGCCTGCACGTCAGGCTGCCGTTGAGCCGCGAGGAGTTCAAGTGCGGGTGGGCTGGTGTGAAGAGCAGCGCTGGGAGTGGGGCAGGAGGAGAGGGCAGCGGGAGGGCTGCAGGTGAGCGCGCCTCGGGCCCAGAGCTCAGGCGTGAGCCGGGAGGGCAGCGAGCCGTGCTGCGCTGCTTCAGCTGCAGTGGCTTGGAGCGCGTCATGGGCAGCGGCGCGTGTGGAGCGTCTGGGTGCTGCGAGGGCACCTTGGTGAGCCGGAGCCCGAGAGAGGAGAGGAGAGCAGAGGAGAGCAGAGGCCGCACGTCAAGAGTGTCTGCCTGCCATTTTGGCTTGGCGCGTCGGCGTCTTCCTCCATCCACGAAGGAGCCTGCACGGTGCACTGGGTCCAGCGTGCTACACGGCACTGCCTTCTGCTGCCTGCCTGCCTGCCTGCCTGCCTGGCCGCCTGCCTGCTGCACTGCTGGAGAGGAAAGAGCGGATTGTCGGGCTGCGTGCAGCCAAGGAGCTGGCTGCAAAGGAGGGAAAGGGAGTATTGAGGAGCGGTTAGTGCGTGTTAGGTTTGGGTGTGGATGCAGCGGGGGCCGAGTCACCTCCATCAGCTGCTGGGGGCTGGGGCCGAGCCCGGTGCGTGGGGCTGCGCTGCGGGCAGGAGGGCTGCGGGGCTGGGGCAGTGGTGTGGGTGCAGCACCTGGGGCCGTGAGAGGGCGTGCAGCAGGGAGGGCGTTGGGCCCGAGCCGCGCTCGTGTTTGTGGCAGCACAGGGGCTGCAGGGGATGGCAGGAGCGCAGAGCAGAGCGGGGAGAGCCGGGCTGTATGAAGGCCAGGGCATGAAGTCTTCCCTTGGCAGCTACGGAGCTGCTGGGCTTTTCCCCCAAGTCTTCAGACTGTGGGGTGATAAGGCTCCGCAGCAAAGCCAGCCGGGCCCTCCTGATACCTAGGAAAGGGCAAAACAAATCAGAGTCTTTCAAGAGCACAAAGCAGTGAAGCACAGCACAAGCCATTTATTGCCTGCGTAGGTGATCTTCTCCAGGCATGTCCATTGGAGATGTGCAGACTGCGTGTGGACAGAAAGCAAACGGAAGGCAGGGGAGGGGCGGGGAGGGGAGGGGATGGGTGGGGAGGAGAAGAAAGTAAGAAATGAAAGGAAAGAAAAAGGGAAATGTGAAGGGGAAGAGAGAAAGAGAAAAGGAAAGGAAGAGAAAAGAGAAGCAAGGCAAAGAAAAGCAAGGCAAAGGAAAGCAAAAGGGGGAAAAGGGAAAAGGCAGAAAAGGAGAAGAAGACAAGTCGCATGCCGCCGGCGCCACCCGAGGGGAATCCGGCAGCGGCCCCCCCCAGCTGCCCCTCCCCCTCGTCCAGGCCCCGGGCCGCCCCCAGGCCGGCCTTAGCAACGTGACGCCGCAGGCGGTTGGTAGGGCCGGGGCAGGAAGTGCTTGGTGCCGGCGGAGAGCACTTCCGGGGCAGCGCGGCATGGCGGCGCCGGGCCGGTGAGCGGGGCCGGGAGGAGCGGGCTGTGTGCTGGGAGCGGGGTCGGGCCTGGGTGCGGGGGCATGGAGGGGCGCTCGGGGGAGGAGCTGGCGGTGCTGCCGGCACGCAGAGGCGATGCGTGCGGCGCCGGCGAGTGGTGCGGGGTCGGGGGGCAGCTTCCTGTGAGGGAAGGCCGTGCGAGTGCGGAGCTTTGTTGGTGTTTGGGGTGTGCGAAGGAGGAGGCCCCGTAGGGCCTGGTTGTAGGCAGCAAAGCCCGGGCGGGCGGTGGAGCAAGGCGCCCGGGTGCTGTGTTGGCCGGAGGGTGCGGAGCTGGAAGAAGGTTTGTGAAGATGTGCTTGCTGTGGACGTCCCTTCTTGGGCCGAGCCAGGGCTGCCGTTGTGTGTGATTGTGTTTGTTGCTTGGGAGAAGTGCTGCCTCACTAGAGTGGGGGGAGGGAGAGGGAGATTGTAAGACTGCCATCAGTCAGGAGCACGGCACGTTTCTGGTACAAAACCCCAGATCTAAGGGGAAAAACAGGGATTTCTAGCAGAAAAGGCCATATTTAAGGGGAAAAAAAAAGAAGTTTCATGGGAAAAACTGGGATTTCTTGTAGAAAAAGCCGTATATGAGGGGAAAAATCCCAAATTTAAGGGAAAAAAAAAGGTTTTTGTGGCAAAAAATATATATATTTGAAGGCAAAACAGAGATTTTTATGAGAAAAAGTCGTATTTAAGGACAAAAAACCCTTGGTTTAAGGGTCAAAACAGGGATTTGTAGCTGAAAAAGACGTATTTAAAGGGAAAAACCCCTGATTTAATGAGATAAACAGGGATTTCTAGGAGAAAAAGCCGTAATTAAGGGGAAAAAAAACCCAGATTTAATAGGATATAAGAGATTTCTAGCAGAAAAAGCCATATGTAAGTGGAAAACCCCATATTTAAGGGGTAAAACAGGGATTTTTTGGGAGAAAAAAGCATATTTAAGGGGAAAAGCACCCGGTGTAATGGGAAAAACAGGGATTTCTGTGAGCAAACCCCAGATTTAAGGGGAAAAAGCCCAGATTTAATGGAAAACCAGGGATTTCTGGCAGAAGAAGCCATGTTTAAGGCTGAAAACTGCAGATTTATGGGGCAAAACAAGGATTTCTGTGAGAAAAGCCCAGATGTAATGGAAAAACAGAGATTTCTAGGTGAAAAAGCCACATTCAAGGGGAAAAACCTCAAATTTAAGGGGAAAAACAGGGATTTCTGGCAGAAAAAGCCATATTTAATGGGAAAAATTTTACATTATAAGGAAAAACAGGGATTTCTAGGAGAAAAAGCCACGTTTAAGGCTATGAACCCCAGATTGAAAGGGAAATACAGTGATTTCTGTGAGAAAAGCCCAGATTTAATGGAAAAAACAGGGATTTCTGACAGAAAAAGCCACATTTAAGGGAAATACCCCAGATATTGTTGGAAAACCAGGGATTTCTAAGAGAAAACCCCAGATTTATGGGGAAAAACAAGGATTTCTGTGTGAAAACTCCAGATGTAATGGAGAAACAGACATTTCTAGGGGAAAAAGCCACATTGGAGGGGAAATATCCCAGATTTAAGGGGAAAAACAGGGATTTATAGCTGAAATAGCCATATTTAATGGGAAAAACCTCAAATTTAAGGGGAAAAACAGGGATTTCTGGCAGAAAATGCCATATTTAAGGGGAAAAGCCCCAGATTTAATGAGAAAACCAGGATTTTCTTGCAGAAAAAGCCATATTTAAGGGTAAAAACACCAGATTTAATGGGAATAATAGGGATTTCTGCGAGAAAACCCCAGATTTAATGGGAAAACAGGGCTTTCTAAGAGGAAAAGCCATATTTTAGGGTATAAACCCCAGATTTAATAGGAAAAACAGGGATTTCTAGGTGGAAAAGCCATATTGAAGGGTAAAAACCCCAGATTGCAAGGGAAAACCAGGGTTTTCTAGGAGAAAAAGCCACATTTAAGGGAAAATACCCCAGATATTGTTGGAAAAAGAGAGATTTCTAGCAGAAAAAGCCGTATTTAAGGGGAAAAAGCCCAGATTGAATGGAAAACCAGGGATTTCTGGCAGAAGAAGCCATGTTTAAGGGCGAAAACTGCAGATTTATGGGGCAAAACAAGGATTTCTGTGAGAAAAGCCCAGATGTAATGGAAAAAACAGGGATTTTTGGGAGAAAAAGCCATATTTAAGGGGAAAAGCCCCCGATTTAATGAGAAAACCAGGATTTTCTTGCAGAAAAAGCCATATTTAAGGGTAAAAACACCAGATTTAAGGGGAAAAACAGGGATTTCTGGCAGAAAAAGCCATTTTATGGGGAAAAACCCCAGATTTAATGGGAATAATAGGGATTTCTTTGAGAAAACCCCAGATTTAATGGGAAAACAGGGCTTTCTAGGAGGAAAAGCCATATTTTAGGGTAAAAACTCCAGATTTAAGGGGAAAAAAACCCAGGTGGAAAGGGAATAACAGGGATTTCTAGGAGAAAAAGCCACATTTAAGGGGAAATACCCCAGATTTAATGGGAAAAACAGGGATTTCTGGGAGAAAACCCCAGATTTAAGGGGAAAAACAGGGATTTCTAACAGAAAAAGCCATATTTAATGTGAAAAACCCCAGAATTAAGGGGAAAAATAGGGATTTCTGTGAGAAAAGCCCAGATTTAATGGAAAAACAGGGATTTCTTGGAGAAAAAAACATATTTCAGGAGAAAAACCCAAGATTATTGGGAATAAACAGGGATTTCTGGCCGAAAAAAGCCAATTTTAAGGGGAAAAATCCCTGATTTAATGGGAGAAACAGGGATTTCTGTGAGAAAAAGCCACATTTAAGGGGAAATACCCCAGATATTGTTGGAAAAACAGGGATGTCTAGCAGAAAAAGCCATATGTAAGTGGAAAGCCCCATATTTAAGGGGAAAAACAGGGATTTTTTGGGAGAAAAAAGCATATTTAAAGGGAAAAGCCCCCGGTGTAATGGGAAAAACAGGGATTTCTGTGAGCAAACCCCAGATTTAAGGCAAAAAACCCCAGATTGAACAAGAAAAACAGGGATTTCTGTGAGAAAAGCCCAGATTTAATTTAAAAACAGGGATTTCTAGCAGAAAACGCTCTATTTTCGGGGAACAAGCCAAGGATGAAGGATGCTGCGGGCCCTTTCCTCGGCTCCGGCTCCTCTGTGCCCTGTTGCTCGCAGAGAAGGGCTGCCCGCTGGGCACAGGAGCGCCCTCTAGCCGCCGTGCCGTGTCCTCCAGCCCCCTCCTCATCCTGTGCGGTACCCCACTGCCAGCAGCAGCACAGGTGCCATTGTAGAACCTTGCCCATGTCACAGCCGTCACCTTGGTCACTGCCGCCCCACCCGGCGCACTCGTCTCTGAGCGTGCTGGGCAGGTGGCAGCCATGTCCAGCACTAAGAGAGCGAGAGAGCAGGAGCGAGTAGGTATAAGTGGGAAGAGGGAGCCGGGGGCCCCAGAAGCGAAGAGGAGGAGGGGGCCCACCATGACCATCAGGCAGCGGAGGGAGAGGAGGAAGGGAGCCCGGTTCCATCGCGCCCGGGCCAGCGCTGTGAGCGACCATGGGGAGCCCATGGAGGTGGATCCGCCTCCAGAGGAACCCATGGAGGTGGATCCGCCTCCAGAGGAACCCATGGAGGTGGATCCGCCTGCGGCACAGCTGGCCTGGCACCACACCACCGTGCCAGGCCCCGTGTTGGCGCGGTCACAGCTCCGCCATCGCTGGTCCGGGCGCTCGGCTCCTTACCCGCTGCGCGGCCCCCGCCCCCGGCATTAGCTGGGTGGCATTGCTAACATCTGCTCCTCCTCCACCTTGTTGCTCCTCTGCGCTTCTGCGGGCCCCCGGTTCCATCTTCCCCCTGTAGGAGTTAGGTCCCACTTCTGGGCTTTGTTGTTGATTGTAGGGTTAGCTTAGTGTTAGTGTTCAGTTCAGTTTTAGCGTTAGGCATAGGATCCTGTTAGGAGTGTAGAGTTAGGCATAGGTTCCTGTTAGGAGTTGAGAGTTAGGCATAGGTTGCTGTTAGGAGTTGAGAGTTAGGCATAGGTTCCTGTTAGGAGTTTAGAGTTAGGCATAGGTTCCTGTTAGGAGTTTAGAGTTAGGCATAGGTTGCTGCTCCCAAGTGGCAGTAAATGCTGCTCACTCGGTAAGCCCTCCCCGAGTTCTCCTGCAGAGAAATGAGTGCGACTGCCCTGAGAAGGGAGGTTTGAGGACGTCTGCGATGAACTGAATTTCCGTCTTGTGACTTTTCTGTTGCAGAACATCGAGGCATGTGAGTGGCTGAGAAATGGAGTTGGGGCTCAGGGGAGCAATGGAGCAATGGGTGCCTGTGTCACAACCTTCCTGAGCGGCCCTTGCAAGGTAGGTGTGCCTTACTGTGAGCGTGCGCTAAGGCACTGCTGTTCAAACACAGCTGGTGGCACTGTCTGCAGCAGGTCTGCTTTCTGTTAAGCTTTGCCCTTCTTTTATGCCCACCTGTCCTTTTCAGCTCCTGCTCCCCTCGCCTGCAAGTGGAGCAATGCTCAAGTTTGAGGAATCGTTTCCTCGGCAGGCGGTAAAAGACGACGCAGCTGCAAGTTTCGTGTCCTTCATTGTCATTGGGTCAGTAGAGCAAGGAGATGTTCAGAACAGCTCTAAGTGCGCCTGTCACAGCAGCGTGCGTGAGAGAATAACGGCTCCTTCTCCCCTCTTGTAGAAAGCAGCCTCCATGAGAGCAGGAGAGCAGCGGGCTGCCGGCTGTGTGGTGCTGAAGGGCATTTCTCCCAGCTGAGATCCCCGAGCCCACGCTGGCGGAGAACGTGCTGCGCCACGGTCTCTTCTGGGGAGCCGCTTTGCAGCTGCTCTGTGCGCTGGCTGTAATCGTGCCGGTTTCCAGGTGCCATAAGCCAGTAAGTCGTGCTCTCTGAGGCTGATAGAAAGGCACGGGCAATGGGCAGGGAGGGAACAATCTGCAGCTGTGGCCTACGGTGCTGTGCCCCGGCACTGCTGAGAGTGCCGTCGTTTGTCCTGCCCTTCCTTCCGTGTGCGCGTGTTCCTGATGCACGCCAGGAGCCTTGGGGTGCTGCTCATCTGCTGCTGCTGTGCTGTGTGTGCTGCCAGGCAGCGTCCAAGCCGTGTGCAGGCGCTGCCTTGCAGGAGATGGCTTTGGGTTCCAGTTCGTATGGGACTTTGGGGAAGGAGATAGAGGGGAGTTTCTGGCGTGCCCTGATGGCAGGAAGGCGGTTTCCAGTGCTGGCAGCCACAGCTGCCTGACCGTTTGTGCCTTGATTCTGGTAGGACTGGCACAGTCTTGGGACTCGGTCTGGCGAGACAGTGAAGAAAGCCAAGGCAAGAGCTGCTCTGCTGAGGAAGAAAGCCCAGAAGGAGAGCAAAAAGAACCGAGCAGGGCTTGAGCGAGAAGGCCCACAGGACACTCGAGTCAGCTGGAATGCTTCCTCGGAGGTGGCACCAAAGGCAGCGGACTGAGTCAGCGTCCGGTTTTGTGGCATGGCCGTGCTTTCCCTGTCACGGACAGGGCAGCGGAACTGAGGCACCTGGAAGGGAAGGGCTTGTGCTGCATTCCAAGGGCTTGCCAGAGGCAGGTCTTCCTCTATGGCAAGAGATGGAGAGGCTGTGTTCCTTCAGGCTGCGTCTCTTCAGGGCCAGGGCTGGTCTAGTGTGAGATTGAAGTACGGCTAGCCGGGCCTGGAGGGAGAGGAGCTGACGTAGCCACAGGGTCAGGCTTCTCCTTGTGTCTGCCTGGAGGCTGATTGACTCATTGCTAAGCAGAAACCCTGGGCACTGGGGTTTCATTGTGGGCTGTGTTGATAGAAATACAACCCAGAGCCTTTTGCACTGAATAAAAGCAAAACCAACTTTTTCCACACGGTGCTGCCTCTTTCCGTAGCTGGTCAAAAGGTGCCGTGCTTGGGCTGGCAATCGCGGGGCCGTGAACCGGTCGGCTCTCCCCTGAAATTCTGCTGGTTTTCCCCCGTTTCCTTGTTGGTCTTCCCAACGGGTGGCCTTTCAGCCCCCCTGTAGCTGCTGGCCACAGGCTGTGAGCATCCCTTTGCTCTCCAAGGACCAGCTTCCACTATTTCTAAGTGGTCGTTGCATCCTAGGTCTGGGTCTGGGTCTGGATCCAGCGGGGCTGAGTCACCTGCAGCAGCTCCTCTGGGCTGGGTCTGAGCCCAGTGCCCAGGGCTCTGCTGCATGCAGGGCTGAGGGGCTGGGGCAGCCATTGGGGGTGCAGCACATGGGGATGGGGGAGGGCGTGCAGGAGGGGGGGCGTTGGGCTTGAGCCCCGCTGGCGTTTGTCACAGCACAGGGGCTGTGGGGGACGCCGGCAGCGCAGAGCAGGGAAAGCCGGGCTGTGTGTAGGCCAGGGCTTGAAATCTTCCCTCGGCACACAGGGAACTGCTGAGGTTTTCCCCCAAGTCAAAAGGAAGGCAAAAGCCCAACTTGAACTCAGACTGGCCACCGCAGTAAGAAACAAGAAATCCTTTTATAAACCTATCAGTGGTAAGAGAAGAACCAAGGAGAATTTCCACCCTTCTCTTGATGCAGCGGGGAATGTGACCACTGAGGATAAGCAGAAGGCTGAGGTCCTCAATGCCTTCTTTACACCTGCCTGTAAAAGGCAGATCAGTTATCATCAGGGCACTTTATGCCCCAATCTGAAGTCTGGGATGTTTGCAAGGCTTTGTCCCCAGCAGAAATAGCACTTTTGCTGGGAGCTGTTTTGCTGCAGGACCAAACATCGTGCAGGACTGGTGATGTTTACCAGATACGCTTCCTAAAGAATAAGCATAGGCCGGAATTTTAGAGGGTAAGCATTGCAGAAGAAGCGTGGCCGATAAACGGAAGCTTTGCAGGTGATTGAGGTCTCAGGATGCAATAAGCATTAAAAGAAACTAGGGATGACTTTTTTTTCACTCAGAAGGTGGTGAGGTACTGGAACAGGCTGCCTGGAGAAGCTCTGGATGCCTCTGGTGCTGATCATCCTGATCTAATGGGTGGCCCATAGCAGGGGGATTGGAACTGAATGGTCTTTAAGTTCCTTTCCAATTCAAGGAATTCACCATTCTATGATGTTCAGTGTCAGAATTCATGCAGTTAGTACTTGCCTATGTGAAAACAGAGTCTGCACCCTTTCAATAGAGACCTTTTTGTCTGAGAACCAGTGGAATTAGGGGGATAGGGGATAATTTTAAAAAATCCTGTTTGAAATCATAATTTGGGACTCTCCTCGCTTTGCCCTCACTTTCTAGAGCATTTCTGAGCAAACTGGGTACTTCTCCCCCATTTCTGCTGCTGCTTTCAATAACTCAGGAAGCCAGCACTCTCTTTCCTTGCAAGGGAGGGATGTAGGGCTGACTCAGTTTCTGTACAGGACGCTGAGAATGAAGATGCTCTGTAGATGATCATTAGTAATGTAAGGCTGTCCTCTTCCTGGCAAAGCCATTGGCACTGAGTCTGCTAGGAGTGCAGCAGCACCGCAGTGCCAGGCAGAGCTCCCATTCCCTTCTTCCCTCCCCACCATCATGAGCTCCTCAACAAATTTTCCACTGTTTCCTTAGAAATCAGTAAAACAAAAGCCTGAGGCTGAAGAAGCTCCACCTGGGGAAGTCAAGGTCGAGGAAACCCCTGCTGCTGCTGCTGTGGGAAAGGAGGCCATCCCTGCTGAGCCAGGTGAGCCAACAGAGCAGGCTGCGCTGAGTGATCTGTCCCCCGTGTCCATCTCCTGTTTCTGTACCAACTTGCCATTGCCAGCAGACTTTTATGAGGCAATGGAAATATTTGTTTACCTCTCCTGTTAAAAAAAAAAAGAGCAACATGCTGTAGCAAGCATGCATGCTTTGCTAGAGTAAAAATAATTATATTTTGCAGTTGAAGCTTGTGGGATTTTTTTCTTTTTAAAACCCTCTACAGTCTGTTTTAAAATTAATGTAGAAATCAGGTCTTCCCAGCATGGTTTGGCAGCTTGAAAGAAGAATTAATCCTGTATGTATAAAAGAAAAGGTGGTGTCACACTGCAGTTTTAGCAGGATGAAGCTGTGAGGGGTTTGCATGGTAACGCTGCTGTCAGCAGCTGCCTTGCCCTGGCATCTGGGCAGGTCTGGGTCTTATGAGGTGACTGCAGGAAGATGAGCTTAGAAAACACGAGTGAAGTGAAGTGTGGATTAACTCAGCATCCTTTTATTAAACAAGATGACATGCAAGCATTTCAGATGAAACGTGCAGGAATGTTGGTGTGGCAGGTGTGTGGAGGCAGTGAGCTGGAGGCTGAGCACTGAGGTCTGATCACAAGTGCTGAAGATGGCGATCTGCTCTACCTGCACTCACACAGATCTGCATGGCTTGTCTTCACCCTTACAGGGCTTTTGAAAACTCTGACATATGTATGTTTGCAGAGCAGCCTCAACATTTATTAGCGAAAGAGATTTCTGTAAGGGGGCTTAGATTTACTTTTCCTCTGAAAAGCATCTTTAGAAATATCCTGCAATCTGCAGGAAGCCAAGGCTGAGCAGAAGAGAAAAGCACTTCCAAGTCTTCCAAACGAGACATGAATTACAGCCATTTTGAGTGTTTGTTGACCTAAACTGGACCTGAACCTCTTGATGCAGGCTGAGCAATAGCCAGAACTGAATCCAAGCTCAAGCAGAAGGGATGTTGCTGAATCCCAAAATGCTACAGTAGAATTGGAAACCAGCAGGAGCACAACTGTCCCACAGAGTTTAGGAAATTGTACGTTTTTTCCTCTTGCAAACCTGGAACTCGTGCAGTTTTGCAGCTTCTGTAGGAAAGGACCTTGTGTTAGATCCCATCTGTGCTGTAAGAAGTATTGTTTGGGGTGGAGAGCATCACTGTTCAGAGCAATTGATCCCTTGGGCATCTTCATGGGTGCCAGATTTAGAGCCACTGACAATGTCTGCTGTTTTAACTGTCAGGCACCCACTGCATGTACAGCTGAGTGTGGACCTGGAGGAAAGTGATTCTGCAAAACCTGGTGAGCTTTGTGACCCACCTCTTTGAACAATCCCCTGCCGTGTGTTTCAGCCCAACGTGTGTGGAAGAAGTGTTCCACAAAGTTTTCCTGCAAACTGGTGAGTTGCAGGGGCAGCAGCAGGTTATGATGGGAACATTCTGAGTCTTGGGTGGGAGAAATGTGAGGTAGCTGGAAAACTGTAAGGTCAGCAATGTTCTGGGCTGTTGCTTAATAAAAACATTCATCCAGTATGGTGCTGTTATGAGAATACTGATAGCAAAGGTACATCAATTGACACTAGCTCTTCCAGTGTGGTGATCATTATGTAATTAACAGGCTTTATTTCTCGTGGTTTTTTGCTGTTTTTGTTCTGTTGTTATCTTATAGCTACCTTTATTTCAGATATATAGCAGCGAGAATCTTTCCACTCCCTGAATGCTGTCCCATTTGGTTCCCACCATTCATTTCATCGCATCCCATACCTGCCATTCTTCCACTGAGCTTGATTAATGCCAATTTCCCTGCAGTCATTCCCTCAGCATGAGTAAGATGGTGACCATATTTCCTCTTTGTACAGGAGAGTATCGGGGCAGGGGACAAGGAGACACCTGGAATTGCTGAGGAAGAGAGCGGGGTACGTATGAGCGGCCTCAGGAATGTGGTTGTGCTTCAATATCTTCAAGAGGAGCGTGGCAAAAATATGTATATGTCATCTGCATGTAATCAGTGTGCAGACAATACAGTGTGACTGTGACCCAGCTGTGGTACCAGAACATTTCTCATTCAATGCAAGACCTACCTTAGAAACTGCCTGTTGCAGCAGTACAGGCTGATAAATATTTGGGGACAGAAAACAATCAGATCCATGAACAGAAAGTGGCATAATGCTGTTTCTACTGACATTTGTGGTAAAGAGAGAATATGCTGCATAGATTCACAGCAGCTTTCACATTTCCCTTGAATTTGTTTGTTTAGCCTTCCTCTAAACATCTTTAAAAAGGAAAAGGAATTTTGATTCATCATTTGTTTTTCCTTGCACAGCTGAAAATAATCATGCCACAAGTTTGTTTTCTAAAATACAAATCTGGCATTGAATTAGGTAAATTACAAAGCAACTGAAAAACTTTTCGACAGAGACTAATGACAAATGATTCAGTCACATCAAATCTGCTTGGGTCTTTATTTACATTTCTTTCTTCTTTAAAATCGGCCTAGCTCTAGGCTAACATTTTCTGATACCTGATGACATCTGCATATTTCTGACCTTTATCTAGCTGTAGAGTATATTTGCTTCAGCTCACATAGCCCAAGGTGCACATCTCTGTTCAAAAGGAGTCTAACTAATGCTCTTGAAGGCAGTCCAGGTCCAGAGATGGCAGACAGCAGCTGGAGCAGACTTGCAGCCTGTTCCCAAGAGCAGACTTTCAGTAGCACAGGGGACCTCCGGACAGTTTGCCAAGCTTCAACTCGCCTTGAACCTGCAGGGAGTTTCTCACCCCACGCAGCTTGGAGGCAAATCAGCCCTGAGAATGCAGTCCCATAAGTGTTCCAGAGAGCAGTGGAAGGAGGCCGTTGTATAGGCGTGAGAAAGAAGAGGCAGTGAGAACACATGAGCCTTGAGAAATTCTTCCTACACTAGCAATACCCATCTGAAACTCTACTGCATGTTGACAGGAAGGTTTTGCAAATGTCCCTCTCCTGCCTGTAAATCAGCTTTGTCGTGCAAGCCTACCCCTGTGCTCCCTACATGGTGCTTCAGGTATAGGATGGCAGCCTCCAGTGCTGCTTTCCCCCTTGGGTCAGGAGAAACCCCAGTGAAACCAAAGCCAGGGGCCAGCAGCACCTAAGGAGATTGCAGAGTACAGGATATCTCCAGCTGATATCCACAGCTCATGTCCTGAAAGGTTTCTCCTTTTATCCTGCAGGTGGTGATGCTGTATATGGGGCAGTGGAATGGAAGACAGTGTGGTGGTGGCAGCAGGAGCTGGTGAGGGTGCTGCTCCCACGGAACAGGAGGCTGCTGCTGGAGGTGACAAACCTCAGGGAGAAGAAAAGGAGATTGATGTTTCTCAGGTACCTCACGTTGTTGTGTGGGGAACATTAGAGGAATCCAGCCAGATCCAGCAGCTCCAGCACAGGCGAGGCTGATGCAGCTCCATGCCCCAGGGTCCAGCAAGCAGTGAGGATGAGCATGTATTCTCAGTCAGTGCACACACAGAGCACACACACGCATATTTGTACACACACAGACAGCCATGGGAATCAAAGACAGGCACACGGGGTACTCACACAAGCACAAGCATTACCAGAGGCCTCATCACTTTCACATCTGGCTGAGCAGGTAGTGTTCTACTAGTGAGAATACATATATTCGTATGTACATGCTGACGTCACTCAAGTCCACTCACCTGAGTGTCTCCAGTGGCTGGCACCTGGATCTCTCCTGTAGCTTTCCTGTGTTTTAGTAATGGTAATGAGTGGTTTATTTGACTGGGTGTTTGTAGAGACAAGAGCTTTTGTGTGCTTTTACTGGAGGTGGAGTCATAATCAGCAGCGATTATCAGCATTCCTGTAACGTCAATCAGATCAGCACCTGAGTTTTCTGAACTTTGCTTACTTTGTCTAGCAATTATGAGTTCCCTTGTGCCTTACTGCAACGAAGGCCTTTAGCTTCCCTCAATTTTCATAAGCCTACAAGCAAAAAAGCAATATAGAATGGATAAATGTAGTCTCACAATAATAAGCATTCTGGCTAGGAAACAGCTTTGTTTGAATTTTCGTTAGGCATCTCAATGAAATGCTTACACAGATTTTTGCTGGAGAGGGAGATGCACTCTTTTTCCTGTTCAATTGGTCTCAGATAATCTTTAAGACAAGGACAATCTTTAACCGAAAGCCTTCAGTAAGTGTAAAATGTGTCAGGACATTAAAATGAAAGGAAGGCGTTCCAGTTCCTTTGGTTGAGACACACAGAGGCGCACTTGTGAGGGTGGTGCAGTGTGCAGACCAGAACTGGATGGGAGGTGATTTCTGCAGGATGCAACAGGCTCTCTGTGGTGGAAAGCAGCTGGACGATGAGTTGGCTTGTGCCAGAGAGGTGTTTTTGTTTTTTGTAGGACTAAATGAAGTCAGTTTCTGGTTGCATCCAAATACGTAATGTGTTTAAAAGATGGATGGCGTGCTCTGATGGAGTGTGATTTTGTTGTTTGTTTTGCCTTTTCTAAAGAAAGCCCAAATACTGTGAGGCTTGTAGAGCAGGGCTGAGGTGAAAGTAAGAGACTTCCCTCAGGTGCAGCGCTTGGAAGAAGTGAAAGAACAATGGGAAACCACTGCCTTAAATTAACCTACTGAGAAAAAATGCTGGCAAGTAGGAAAAGTCACGCAGACAGTGGGACTGAATACAGTTTGTGCTCCAGATGCAGGGCAGCTGTTGGAAAGCAGTTCAGCAGAGGGTTCCAAGATGATGAGGTGTGTGGAGCAGGTGAGAAAGGAGAGAGACCTTGACAAGGTGCCGTGTAACGTGCTGCACAGCGTAAAGGCTCTGACTGGCTGTGCGTTGTTGCCTGAGCAGCCTTTGGAGTGAAGTCTCTGTTTCTGGAAGTAGAATAACTCCCTTGAACAGCAGGTCACGGTGAGATCCCACTTTGTGGCTTACAGCTGCTGTTAGTTCCCACCAGCTGGGAGCTGATAACTGATTTCCTTGTTGATGGCAGTCGTTCAGTTCAGTGGGATGAAGTATTTGTGCTACGGACGTGAGCGTTTCAGTGCTGCACGTTGCGAGTGCTGGCACAACAGGCAAATACTTGCAAGGTAGCTGAATGAGCAGTTGAGAAACGTTTGCAAATCTAGTTGCTGTATTAGATGGATAATATTCATCTGAATTGCTGGAACACTTTCTGGAGAGCAGCTAAATTTGGACCTGCTCCAATGCTTTTCTGCTACACTGTGCACAGAGAAAGGGAATGGAGCAGGTCAGAGAGAGCGGTTCTCAATCAAACAGCTGCAGGGATTTGCTACCAGCCAGGGAGAGGATTTCAGAGGAACTCGTTGTCCTGCCTGCTCTGCCTGCCCTCAGAACAGGGTCGAGGATACGAAAAGTGAGCTCCACTGGGAAAATGACTGCTTGGTGCTGCTGAGAGACAGAAGAGCCACTGAACGGCGTGCCTTTGGCAGTGTTTGTGCAGTTGGATAAGGTAGTGTTACATCTTCCATAAGGTGAAAATGTCACTGCTTTTGCACTTGGTGGCAGCAGTGCTTTAAGAAAATGCACACCCATACATAGGTGTGGAATGGGTGCAGCTTTAAAAGAAGCTGGTAGGTGGGCAGCTTGAAAGCCTTGGCGTTTGAGAGCAATCTGGGCTTTAGAGAGTTCTGTTTTTTGTGCTTGGAAGTGATTCCAGATGCTGCTCAGAGTGCTGCTGTCCTTTTGGTTCTGGTAGTTGAGGTCCTGCACAGTGGCAGCTCCAAAGCAAGAAATGGCGCTCGGTGAGACTTTTTTCCCTGCTTTTTGCACTCCACGTTTGCATTTCTGAACGAGGGGCTGCATGGTTTACAAACACGATGGCTGAACAATTTGTGAAGTTCTGAGCGCGTCCTTAAAAAGAATGGTACTGTTGTACATTCAGATACGGGATTGTCTTTCAAAGCAAATTAATTGCAGCTTTCTTTAACATAACTAGCAGTAGGACCCTTTTTCCAGCATTCAGCAGAACTTTCCCAGCGATAAATCAGACTGCATAAAAATAAATAGAATCTTTAAAGTGCCACCGGTGCACAAACAGCGTGGTGCATGCCTTTCACATTTCTGTTTCACAGCACGGAGGTATCAGAACTCTGTTTGCTTTGTTGAGAAGATACCAAAAGAAAACAGTTGCAGTGTTTGAAGATTGATTTGGGATGATGTCCATACAACTTGGTGGGATAGAAGTGACCACATGCAACCTGCAGTGAGCACCAAGCCACCTTGATGGGTTTCCAGTTCTGCGAGTATGTTAAGTGTTTGTACAATGTGCAGCATGCTCAGATGAGCCCTGGAATAGCTGAGTTGATCTGTAAGAAGGCAGGAGAACTCACAGCTCACTTAGCTGAGTAGCCTGGAGTCTTCCTGTAGAAGTCTTATATAGTTCCGTTTCCTTTCTTTGCTCAGAAAAGTGCTTCCCTGCTTGGGTATGGAATGCCCAATAATAGTGATAAGAGCTTGTGTGGTTTTAGTCCCACCTAACAGGGCTTTTGGGGTTCCTGAAGGATCCGCTGTAAGGATCACGTAAGTGCTCTGCAACATAGCTACAGCACTTACTGCTGTGTGCAGGATTACATTTCATGTGCAGCGTTGTCTTAAAAAGCCTGATGGAAGCACACCAAAGAGGAAAGGCTTCACTTTTGACAGTAACATTCAAGCAGCAGCAGCACTTCCTAGGGCCAAGGGAAAGCGAGGTGATGGTTGTGCAGACTGCACATCCCCAAGGCTTTGTGCATGAGGGTCATTCGCTTCAGGTTGTTGTGGCACGGTATGAATTGTCACGTGTACCACACCTGGATGGGGCAAAGGTACATTTGACATTGATGCTGAGGTCAGTGGGTGATTCGACTGGATCTGTTACGCCTTGTGGTTTAACTAGGCCTGCCTCCTACCTCCTGGGTGTTTATAAGAATGTAATTTTGAAGGCGTTGGTCTGAAATGAAACCTCTGTTTTGTTGCTTATGGCCTCTGTGTTTGACCTGCCAATCCACTGGATTACCTCAGTGCTTTAGACAGGAAGGTGTAGATGCGTTGAACTGTGCTCAGTGGGGTACAGATGTATCAGACTGCTGCACTGCTAGGTGTAACTGCACAGTGCCGAGTGAATGAAGTGAAGAGCTTGAAAAGTTGGATCGCCGAGGTCCGCGGCTCGGAGCTGTCTCTGTCTCTGGCAGAACCGCCACGACTTTTAGCGAGGTACGGGGGGATTTAATCGCTTTCCTCATCGAGGATTCCCGCAGCAACCGTGCGGACACCGCTCTCAGTCGGGCTAGTCTCGCGAGAGCAGCTGACGCAGCGCGGGCGTTGCCTAGGCAGCGGCGGGAGATTTAAATGGGCGCAAACCGGAAGCGGCCCTTGATCGCCGTTACAAAAAGCCCTTGAGAGGCTCAGCAGAGGAGGTAGTACAGCTCTCTCCCAGGCTGCCTTAAGGTGGTGCTTTTGTAAGGTACCCCTGTCTGCACTCCCCTGCACGGAGTCTTGTTATTGCTATTGGTGGTAAGTGCCAGGGCACTTAGTGAACCCGGCAATAGTGTGAGGGTAGGGGGCAATAGTGTGAGGGTAGGGGGCAGCAGGGCAGGGCTGATCACTTGCACCCCTATAGGACTTTCTTGTTCAGTTAGTGAGCCTGCTGGTAGCCATGGGTGCACCCCGGCAGAAGGCTTCAAACACAAAAACTGTGAAGAGCCATGCAGAGGTCCCAAGCACGCGCAGCAGAAAGACAGTAGCCAAGAAGACGGTCCAGAGCCAGACTGAGGTCTGGTGCATGCATAGAGAGGAGAACAATGGTATGAAGAGTGTGGCGACTCAGACAGAGATAACATCACGAGATGCTAGTGCGCAGGTCACTGGCTGTGAGGAGTGCCACAGCCTGGCCTTTGCAATGCCACATGAAGGAGGCAGCACTTGTACAAAGTGCGAGCAATTGAATGACTTGCTCAGCCTTGTGATTAGCCTGAAGGAGGAAGTGGAGAGGCTGAGGACTATAAAAGAGTGTGAGAGGGAGATTGACTGGTGGTGTCAGTCCCTCTCAACCTCAGGTTCTCGGCACACAGACGAGGCTCCTCGCGGAGCACGTCAGCCCCTGCCACCTTACAAACACCTGGTAAAGGGGAACCAGCCAGCTGACAGCGTTTCAGCGAGCCCCCTGTCCTCTCTTCCCCCTAACAGCAATTTGAGAAGGGAGGAGGAGTGGAAACGGGTACCTGCTCGGCGGAGGGGGCATCCCCCATCCCGACCATCCCCGGCTCCCCAGGTGCCTCTGCGTAACAGGTTTGAGGCCCTGGAAGTTGAGGGGGGGGACGAGTGAGAGTGCGGAGACAGGTTCACCCATGAGGTTGCCTCAGGCGAAGCGGTTGCCCCCAACCCTCAAGACTGCTTCTACCTGTAAGGACAGGAGGGTGATTGTCATAGGCGACTCCCTTCTGCAAGGAACAGAAGGCCCTATATGCCGGCCCGACCCTACCCGCAGAGAGGTGTGCTGCCTTCCTGGAGCACGGGTCAGGGACATTTCAAAGAAAATTCCTGGGTTGATTCAGCCTTCAGATTATTACCCGCTTTTAATAATTCAGGCTGGCGGCGAGGAAGTTGATAAGGAAAGCCTGAGGTCTATCAAGAAAGACTTTAGGGGAATGGGGCGAATACTTGAAAGAGCTGGGGTGCAGGTGGTCTTTTCTTCTATGCCCGTGGTGTCAGGGAAAGGTGCAGAGAGGATCCAAAATACCCAACTCTTCAATAGATGGCTTAAGAGCTGGTGCAGGCGCAAGAATTTCGGCTTTTTTGACCATGGGGCAATTTACACTGCACCTGGCATGATGGCTGCTGATGCATGCAGCCTGTCCCTGAGGGGTAAGAGGATCTTAGCTGAAGAATTAGCGGGACTCATTGACAGGTCTTTAAACTAGGAATGAAGGGGGAAGGGGACACAATAAGGGCTACTGGGGTTGAACGGGTCATTCGAGGGCTTATACCAAACTCCATGGGCAATGACGGCAGAGTGCATAGGGAAGGACTAGGGCAGGGGGATGCTGGGGATGCTGCTGTTCTAGGGGATCCTAGATCCCTTATAAAGGTGGCGAGACAGATAGCCCGGCTGAAGTGCCTTTATACCAACGCACGCAGCCTGAGTAACAAGCAGGAGGAACTGGAAACTGTGATGCACTCGGGAAGTTATGACCTTGTTGCTATCACAGAAACATGGTGGGATGACTCCCACAATTGGGATACTGCCATCGACGGCTATAGACTCTTTAGGAGAGATAGGCAAGGTAGGAGGGGTGGGGGAGTTGCTCTCTATGTCAGAGATTGGATAAACTGTGAGGAGCTCCCTACGAGAAGCAGTCAGGAACAGGTTGAGAGCCTGTGGGTTAGGATTAGAGATGGGACAAATATAG
Source organism: Lagopus muta (assembly GCF_023343835.1). Taxonomy (NCBI): domain Eukaryota; kingdom Metazoa; phylum Chordata; class Aves; order Galliformes; family Phasianidae; genus Lagopus; species Lagopus muta. The sequence continues at coordinate 1,477,969 of NC_064451.1, forward strand.
GTCAGCTGGTGTTAGGGGTATACTACAGACCACCTGATCAAGGGGAGGCTGTCGACGAGGCTTTCTTGCTCCAGATGCGTGAGATGTCTGGCTCACGGGCTCTTGTCCTGGTGGGGGACTTCAACCATCCGGACATCTGCTGGGAAAACCACACGGCGAGCTGCAAGAGCTCCAGAAGGCTCTTGGAATCCGTTGATGATGGCTTTCTGGTTCAGGTATTGGACAGACCGACCAGAGGTGAAGCGTTGCTGGACCTGCTGCTCACCAACGCCGAGGAGATCATCAAAGGCGTCAAGGTTGGAGGCTGCCTGGGCTCCAGCGACCACGCCTGGTTGAGTTTGTGATCTCAAGCGATGTGGGCCTGGCAAAGAGCAGGACCAGGACACTGAACTTCAGAAGAGCAGACTTCAAGCTACTCAATGGATTGCTGGCCAAGATCCCCTGGCGCGCTGCCCTCAAAGACAAGGATGTTGAGGAGAGCTGGCAGCTCTTCAAAGATGCCCTCCTGGAAGCACAAGAGGTCTCCATTCCTCTGAATAAGAAAGTGGGCAGGCGAGGTAGGAAACCGGCATGGCTCAGCAAGGACCTGCTGAGAGAACTGAGGGCGAAGAAAGGGGTGTACAAGCTCTGGAAACAAGGCTGTGTCACCTGGGAAGAGTACAGGAATGCCATCCGGACTTGCAGACGTGGGATCAGGGAAGCCAAGGCGCAGGCAGAACTGAACTTGGCAAGGGACGTGAAAAACAATAAGAAAATCTTCTACAGGTACATTGCCCAGAAGAGACAGGCCAAAACAGGCGTACCTACTTTGTTAAATTTAAAAGGAGAACTGGCTTCAACAGATGAAGAGAAAGCTGAGGTGGTGAATGAGTTCTTCACCTCGGTCTTCACTGGTGGCCAGGATTCTGGTCTTTTTCACGTCCCTGAACCCTGCATCACCAAACCTCTATGTGGGGACCAAGGAGGTAAATCCCTCCCCACTGTAAGGGCAGAGCAAGTCCGAGAGTGCCTCCTTAGACTGAATGAATACAAGTCTATGGGGCCGGATGGCGTGCATCCCAGGGTCCTGCAGGAGCTGGCTGAGGTGGTTGCCGAGCCGCTCTCCATCATATTTGAGAAGTCGTGGCTGTCAGGTGAGGTCCCGGACGACTGGAGGAAGGGTCACGTCACTCCCATATACAAGAAGGGGAGCAGGGAGGACCCGGGGAACTACAGGCCGGTGAGTCTCACCTCCGTGCCTGGGAAGATCATGGAACAGATCCTCCTGGACAACATGCTCGGTCACATAAAGAATGAGCATGTGATCCGAGACAGCCAGCACGGCTTCACCAAAGGAAGGTCATGCCTAACTCATCTTGTGGCCTTCTATGATGGAGTGACGGCATTGGTGGACGAAGGGAAGGCGACCGATGTCATTTAGCTGGACCTGAGCAAGGCCTTTGACATGGTCCCCCACCACATCCTCATCTCCAAATTGGAGGGAAGTGGATTTGATGGGTGGACGACCCGATGGATAAGCAATTGGTTGAAAGGCCGCAGACAGAGGGTGGTGGTCAATGGCTCTGTGTCCAGGTGGAGGCCGGTAACAAGCGGTGTCCCCCAAGGGTCTGTCTTGGGACCGGTGCTCTTTAACATCTTTATTAATGACATCGATGAGGGAATTGAGTGCACCCTCAGCAAGTTTGCTGACGACACCAAGCTGAGTGGTGCGGTTGATACGGTGGAAGGAAGGGATGCCATTCAGAGGGACCTCGACAGGCTGGAGGGCTGGGCTCGGGTGAACCTGATGAGGTTCAACACGGCAAAGTGCAGGGTTTTGCATTTGGGCCGGAAGAACCCCAGGCACCTGTACAGGCTGGGAGGAGCGGTCCTTGAGAGCAGCTCGGCAGAGAAGGACCTGGGGGTCCTGATGGACGAGAGACTGAACATGAGCCAGCAGTGCGCTCTGGCAGCTCGAAAGGCAAATGGGATCCTGGGCTCCATCAGGAGAGGGGTGGCCAGCAGGGACAGGGAGGTGATTGTCCCTCTCTACTCGGCTCTTGTGAGGCCCCATCTGGAGTCCTGTGTCCAGGTGTGGAGCCCTCAGTACAAGAAAGACATTGAGATTTTGGAAAGGGTCCAGAGGAGGGCGACTAAGATGATCAGGGGGCTGGAGCAGCTCCCCTATGAGGACAGGCTGAGGGAGTTGGGCTTGTTCAGCCTGGAGAAGAGAAGGCTGCGGGGTGACCTCATGGCAGCCTATCAGTACCTGAAGGGAACCTACACCCAGGAGGGGAGTAAACTCTTCAAAAGGGCTGACAACAGCAGGACGAGGGGAAATGGTTTTAAGTTGAAGGAGGGAAGATTTAGGTTGGATGTTAGGGGGAAGTTCTTTACTAGGAGAGTGGTTGGGCCCTGGAACGGGCTGCCCAGGGAGGTTGTGGATGCCCCGTCCTTGGACGTGTTCAAGGCCAGGTTGGACGGGGTCCTGGGCAACCTGATCTGAATGTGGATGTTTGGTGGCCCTGCTAGGCAGGGGGGTTGGAACTACATGATCCTTGGGGTCCCTTCCAACCCGGGTGATTCTGTGATTCTGTGATTCTGTGATCTGTGAAAAACCCGAAATTTAAGGGGAAAAAGAAGGATTTCTAGGGGAAAAATCCATATTTAAGGGGAAAAACCCTAAATTTAAGGGGAATAACAGGGATTTCTGGCAGAAAAAGCCATATTTAAGGGGAAAAACCCCAGATTTAATGGGAATAACAGGGATTTCTGTGAGAAAACCCCAGATGTAATGGAAAAACAGACATTTGTAGGGGAACAAGCCATATATAATGGGAAAAACCCCAAATTTAAAAGGAAAAACAGGGATTTCTGGCACAAAAAGCCACATTTAAGGGTAAAAACCCCAGATTAAAGATGAAAAACAGGGATTTCTGGCAGAAAAAGCCATATTTAAGGGGAAAAACCCCAGATTTAATGGGAGAAATAGGGATTTCTGTGAGAAAAAGCCATATTTTAGGGTAAAAACCCCAGATTTAAGAGGAAAAACAGGGATTTCTAGGTGGAAAAGCCATATTGAAGGGTAAAAACCCCAGATTGCAAGGGAAAACCAGGGATTTCTAGGAGAAAAAGCCACATTTAAGGGGAAATACCCCAGATATTGTTGGAAAAAGAGAGATTTCTAGCAGAAAAAGCTGTATTTAAGGGGAAAAAAACCCAGATTTAAAGGGGAAACCAGGGATTTCTGGCAGAAAATGCCATATTTAAGGGGAAAAAACCCAGATTTAAGGGGAATAACAGGGATTTCTAGCAGAAAAAGCCATATGTAAGTGGAAAAACCCCATATTTCAGGGGAAAAGAGGGATTTTTTGGGAGAAAAAAGCATATTTAAGGGGAAAAGCCCCCAGTGTAATGGGAAAAACAGGGATTTCTGTGAGCAAACCCCAGATTTAAGGGGAAAAAGCCCAGATTGAATGGAAAACCAGGGATTTCTGGCAGAAGAAGCCATGTTTAAGGGCGAAAACTGCAGATTTATGGGGCAAAACAGGGATTTCTGTGAGAAAAGCCCAGATGTAATGGAAAAACAGGGATTTTTTTGGAATAAAAGCCACATTTAAGGGGAAATAACCCAGATTGAAGGGTTAAAACAGAGATTTCTGGGAGAAAACCCCTGATTTAAGGGGAAAAACCCCACATTAAAAAGGAAAAACGGATTTCTGGAAGAAAAAGCCATATTTAAGGGTAAAAATCCCAGATTTAATTGGAAAACCAGGATTTTCTGGCAGAAAAAGCCATATTTAAGGGTAAGAACTCCAGACTTAATGGGAAAAACAGGGATTTTTAGCAGAATAAGCCATATTTAAAGGTAAAAAAGGGATTTCTGGCAGAAAAAGCCATATTTAGGGGGAAAAACCCCAGATTTAATGGCAATAACAGGGATTTCTGTGAGAAATCCCCAGATTTAAGGGGAAAAACAGAGATTTCTAGGAGAAAACCCCTGATTTAGGAGGAAAAACAGGGATTTCTAGCAGAAAAAGCCACATTTAAGGGGAAATACCCCTGATTTAATGGGAGAAACAGGAATTTTCTGGTTTGCCCAGCGGTGGCCTTTCAGCCAAAGCGTAAGTGCGAGCGAAGCGTGTGAGCATCAGCTTGCTCTGTGAGGCCTGAGAGAAAGAAAAGGAGAGGAAGCAGCGCGCGAGGAAGCCAGGTGTCCCTGCACTCAGCCCCTTGAGCTCGTCCCTCCAGCTTCCCTGGTGGCTTTTTCAGCCTTGTGTAGCACTGACTGTTCCTGCTTGCCCTGGGCAGGCCAGCTGCAGCTGCGGGCAGCCGTGGCCTGCACGTCAGGCTGCCGTTGAGCCGCGAGGAGTTCAAGTGCGGGTGGGCTGGTGTGAAGAGCAGCGCTGGGAGTGGGGCAGGAGGAGAGGGCAGCGGGAGGGCTGCAGGTGAGCGCGCCTCGGGCCCAGAGCTCAGGCGTGAGCCGGGAGGGCAGCGAGCCGTGCTGCGCTGCTTCAGCTGCAGTGGCTTGGAGCGCGTCATGGGCAGCGGCGCGTGTGGAGCGTCTGGGTGCTGCGAGGGCACCTTGGTGAGCCGGAGCCCGAGAGAGGAGAGGAGAGCAGAGGAGAGCAGAGGCCGCACGTCAAGAGTGTCTGCCTGCCATTTTGGCTTGGCGCGTCGGCGTCTTCGTCCATCCACGAAGGAGCCTGCACGGTGCACTGGGTCCAGCGTGCTACACGGCACTGCCTTCTGCTGCCTGCCTGCCTGGCCGCCTGCCTGCTGCACTGCTGGAGAGGAAAGAGCGGATTGTCGGGCTGCGTGCAGCCAAGGAGCTGGCTGCAAAGGAGGGAAAGGGAGTATTGAGGAGCGGTTAGTGCGTGTTAGGTTTGGGTGTGGATGCAGCGGGGGCCGAGTCACCTCCATCAGCTGCTGGGGGCTGGGGCCGAGCCCGGTGCGTGGGGCTGCGCTGCGGGCAGGAGGGCTGCGGGGCTGGGGCAGTGGTGTGGGTGCAGCACCTGGGGCCGTGAGAGGGCGTGCAGCAGGGAGGGCGTTGGGCCCGAGCCGCGCTCGTGTTTGTGGCAGCACAGGGGCTGCAGGGGATGGCAGGAGCGCAGAGCAGAGCGGGGAGAGCCGGGCTGTATGAAGGCCAGGGCATGAAGTCTTCCCTTGGCAGCTACGGAGCTGCTGGGCTTTTCCCCCAAGTCTTGAGACTGTGGGGTGATAAGGCTCCGCAGCAAAGCCAGCCGGGCCCTCCTGATACCTAGGAAAGGGCAAAAGAAATCAGAGTCTTTCAAGAGCACAAAGCAGTGAAGCACAGCACAAGCCATTTATTGCCTGCGTAGGTGATCTTCTCCAGGCATGTCCATTGGAGATGTGCAGACTGCGTGTGGACAGAAAGCAAACGGAAGGCAGGGGAGGGGCGGGGAGGGGAGGGGAGGAGAAGAAAGTAAGAAATGAAAGGAAAGAAAAAGGGAAATGTGAAGGGGAAGAGAGAAAGAGAAAAGGAAAGGAAGAGAAAAGAGAAGCAAGGCAAAGAAAAGCAAGGCAAAGGAAAGCAAAAGGGGGAAAAGGGAAAAGGCAGAAAAGGAGAAGAAGACAAGTCGCATGCCGCCGGCGCCACCCGAGGGGAATCCGGCAGCGGCCCCCCCCAGCTGCCCCTCCCCCTCGTCCAGGCCCCGGGCCGCCCCCCAGGCCGGCCTTAGCAACGTGACGCCGCAGGCGGTTGGTAGGGCCGGGGCAGGAAGTGCTTGGTGCCGGCGGAGAGCACTTCCGGGGCAGCGCGGCATGGCGGCGCCGGGCCGGTGAGCGGGGCCGGGAGGAGCGGGCTGTGTGCTGGGAGCGGGGTCGGGCCTGGGTGCGGGGGCATGGAGGGGCGCTCGGGGGAGGAGGTGGCGGTGCTGCCGGCACGCAGAGGCGATGCGTGCGGCGCCGGCGAGTGGTGCGGGGTCGGGGGGCAGCTTCCTGTGAGGGAAGGCCGTGCGAGTGCGGAGCTTTGTTGGTGTTTGGGGTGTGCGAAGGAGGAGGCCCCGTAGGGCCTGGTTGTAGGCAGCAAAGCCCGGGCGGGCGGTGGAGCAAGGCGCCCGGGTGCTGTGTTGGCCGGAGGGTGCGGAGCTGGAAGAAGGTTTGTGAAGATGTGCTTGCTGTGGACGTCCCTTCTTGGGCCGAGCCAGGGCTGCCGTTGTGTGTGATTGTGTTTGTTGCTTGGGAGAAGTGCTGCCTCAGTAGAGTGGGGGGAGGGAGAGGGAGATTGTAAGACTGCCATCAGTCAGGAGCCCGGCACGTTTCTGCGTGCTTGGCTCATGCTGTTGTGTGGGTCCCCGCGAAGCATCGGTGAGCCAGGGTGGCCCCGTGTGTGTGCCAGCATTGTGCGCGGATGTGGAATGGAGTGAGAGTGATTGTAATGAAAATGCAGCTGGCCGTATTTCTGGTAGGGAATGGTTGAATCCGCAGGCGTGAGGCGCAAGAGGAGGCGCTGGATGCTAAGGTGGAAAGCGGAGCTTGTGTGTGCCAGGAGGCAGGCGTGGTGAGGTGCGCTTTGGAGCCTGCTGTTGTTGGCGCTGGGCTCGGGAGGCCCCTGAACATGGCGCTGTGTGCTGCGTGTGCCAGCCCCAAGAGATTCCCGTGTGGAAGAAGGGAGAGGATGAAGGAGGCCGAGGGCCCTTTTCTCGGGGCCGGCTCCTCTGTGGCCTCTTGCTTGCCGGAGAGAAGGGCTGCCCGCTGGGCACAGGGAGCGCCTTCTAGCTGCCGTCCCGTGCCCTGTCCTGCAGCCCCCTCCTCATGCTATGTGGAACGCCATTGGCAGCAGTGCGGCTGCCAATTTAGAACCTTCGCCGCATCACAGCCGTCACCTTGGTCACCGCTGCCCCGGCCAACGCACTCGCCTCTGTGAGCTCTGGCAGCCATGTCAGGAGCAAAGAGAGCGAGGGGCGAAGCTTGCCCTATTTCCCATCGGAAGGGAGAGCTGGGGGCCCCAGTAGCGAAGAGGAGGAGGGGGGCCGCCTTGACCATCAAGCGGAGGAGGAAGGAGAAGAGAGTCCGTTTCCATCGCGCCTGGACCAGCGCTGTGACCACCTCCGTGGAGCCCATGGAGGTGGATCCACCTCCGGATGAGCCCATGGAGGTGGATCCACCTCCGGATGAGCCCATGGAGGTGGATCCGCCTGCGGCACAGCTGGCCTGGCACCACACCACCGTGCCAGGCCCCGCATGGGCGCCGTCACAGCTCCACCGCCATCGCTGGTCCAGGCGCTCGGCTCCTTACCCGCTGCGCGGCCCCCGCCCCCAGCATTAGCTGGGTGGCATGAGTTACCATCTGCTCCTCCTCTGGAGCCAATTCTGCGGGCCCCCAGCTCCATCTTCACCCTGTTAAGTCCCCGTCCCTGGTTTCCTTGTTGATTTTAGTGTTAAGTTTAGTGTTAGTGTTAGGATTAGGTTATTGTTCACGTTTTAGTGTTAGGAGTAGGTTCTTGTTCATGTTTGAGAGTTAGGAGTAGGTTCTTGTTCATGTTTTAGAGTTAGGCATAGGTTCCTGTTCTTCTGTTAGAGTTAGGCATAGGTTCCTTGTAGTCTTTTAGTGTTAGGCATAGGTTCCTGTTCATACTTGACAGTTAGGGGTCGATTGCTCCTGTTGGGTGGCAGTGAGCAGCGCTCACTCGGTAAGCACACGCCTGATTGCTCATGCGAAGACATGAGTGCGAGTGCCGTGAGCACGGAGGCCCGATGGCATCTTGGATGGATTGAATTTGCAGCTTGTGACTTTTGTGTTGCAGACCGTCGAGGAGCAGAGTGTGAGTGGCTGCGCCGTTGCGTTGGGCCTCAGGAGAACAGTGTGTGACTGTGTCTCGAGCATCGTGCGTGGCCGTTGGCAGGTAGGTGTGCCTTCCTTTGCAGTAAGCAGTGCTTAGGCGTGAGCCCAGCTCATGCCCCTGTCCTCAGCAGATGGGCTTTCTGCGTGCTTTATTGCTGTGCTTGGTGCCGTCCGGCACAGCAGCAGCAAGGCCGTGAAGACGTACGTAGCCAGGTAGATGCAAATGCGCAGCTGATGGTAGGAATACTCTTGTTGTTGGTGTTCATGAGACAGTGGTCGTGCGTGTGCGATCAAGCTCAGGGAGAAGTTGATTCTTGCCTGTTCAGCTCTGGCTGAAATGCAAGTTTGGCGTCCCTCCTTGTGGTTGGGTCGGAAGACCAAGGCTATCTTGAGAGCACGTCTGTGAGTCAGGCTGGGAGTTTTTGCTAGCAGGAAGTCACAGCGTCGGAGCGCACGAATGGAATGATGGCTCTCGTTTCCCCCTTGTAGAAAGCAGCCTCCTGGAGAGCAGCAGAGCAGCAGGCTGTCTGCGCTATGGCCGCTGAAGTGCGTTTCTCGCCCCCTGAGGTCCCTGAGCCCACGCTGATGGAGAACGTGCTGCGCTCTGGCCTCTTCTTTGGAGCCGTTTTCCAGCTGGTGTGCGTGTGGGCCATAACCCTGCCAGTTCCCAAGTGCCCAGAGACAGTAAGTAGCGCTCTGTTTGATAGAGGTTGATAGAAATGCTGAGGCAATGGGCTGGGAGGGAAGCAGCTGGAGCCGTTGCCTACGGTAGCGCGCCGCGGCATTGCTGAGGGTGCGGCAGTTTGTTGTGTGCTTCCTTGGGCGTGCGTGCTGTTCGTGGTGGCACGCAAGGAGCCTGGAGGTGCAAGCTCATCTTATCGTGGTGCTGCTGCTGCTGCCTCTGTGGGCTGTGAGTGGCAGGCAGGGCGTCCCCCTGTGCAGGGACTGCCTTGCAGGCAAGGCCTGTAGACTGTAGGTGACGTGGGATTTTTGGGCACAAGACAGAGGTGGAGTTTCTGTTGTGCCCTGATGTCAGGAAGGCAATGTGCAGCACTGGCACCCAGAGCTGCCCAGTCAGGTGACTTGAGCTCCCAAAGCGAGCTGTGGGGCAATTGTCAGAAAGTTCCCTGACTTGACTGTTGGTGAATTGATTCGTGTAGGACTGGGACGGCTTGGAGTCTAAGACTTGGGAGACGGTGAAGAAACCAAAGGCAAGTGCTGCACAGCTAAGCAAGAAAGCCAAGAAGGAAAGCCAAAAGAAACGGTGAGGGCTTGAGCGCTAAGCCTCCAAGGCCAAAGGAAGCAGCTGGAATGCTGGCTGAGAGGTGCTCCAAAGGCAGCGCACTGTCCGTCTGGTTTTGTGGCGTGGCCGTGCTTTCCCTTGCCCGGACATTGGAGAGGAACTGAGGAAGCTGGAAGGGCTTCTGATGCGCGACCAAGAAATCGGACTTTGCCTGTGCGGGATTTCATGTGTGGCAAGAGCTGGGGACGCTGCATTCCTTCAGGGTCCTTCAGCTCGATAGCTGTTTCAGAATGTTGATGATGAGGTGAACTTAGCGCATGTCGCTGGTCCTGAGCGGTATCCAGCCTATTTTATTGTCTGTTGACGTATCTACAGAATGCAACCCAAATCCCTTAGTTTAAAATAAAAGGGAAAGAAAGCTTTTAGACCTGGTGCTGCCTCTTTCAGTAGCTGGTCCAAACATGCCTGGCTTGGGCTGGCAGTGGCAGGGCGATGAACGGGCCGGCTTCACGTCCCTCCCTGGCGATGGAGCTGCTTTTCCCGCGTTTCCATGCTGGTCTTGCCCATCGGTGGCCTTTCAGCCAAAGCGTAAGTGCGAGCGAAGCGTGTGAGCATCAGCTTGCTCTGTGAGGCGTGAGAGAAAGAAAAGGAGAGGAAGCAGCGCGCGAGGAAGCCAGGTGTCCCTGCACTCAGCCCCTTGAGCTCGTCCCTCCAGCTTCCCTGGTGGCTTTTTCAGCCTTGTGTAGCACTGACTGTTCCTGCTTGCCCTGGGAAGGCCAGCTGCAGCTGCGGGCAGCCGTGGCCTGCACGTCAGGCTGCCGTTGAGCCGCGAGGAGTTCAAGTGCGGGTGGGCTGGTGTGAAGAGCAGCGCTGGGAGTGGGGCAGGAGGAGAGGGCAGCGGGAGGGCTGCAGGTGAGCGCGCCTCGGGCCCAGAGCTCAGGCGTGAGCCGGGAGGGCAGCGAGCCGTGCTGCGCTGCTTCAGCTGCAGTGGCTTGGAGCGCGTCATGGGCAGCGGCGCGTGTGGAGCGTCTGGGTGCTGCGAGGGCACCTTGGTGAGCCGGAGCCCGAGAGAGGAGAGGAGAGCAGAGGAGAGCAGAGGCCGCACGTCAAGAGTGTCTGCCTGCCATTTTGGCTTGGCGCGTCGGCGTCTTCGTCCATCCACGAAGGAGCCTGCACGGTGCACTGGGTCCAGCGTGCTACACGGCACTGCCTTCTGCTGCCTGCCTGCCTGCCTGCCTGCCTGGCCGCCTGCCTGCTGCACTGCTGGAGAGGAAAGAGCGGATTGTCGGGCTGCGTGCAGCCAAGGAGCTGGCTGCAAAGGAGGGAAAGGGAGTATTGAGGAGCGGTTAGTGCGTGTTAGGTTTGGGTGTGGATGCAGCGGGGGCCGAGTCACCTCCATCAGCTGCTGGGGGCTGGGGCCGAGCCCGGTGCGTGGGGCTGCGCTGCGGGCAGGAGGGCTGCGGGGCTGGGGCAGTGGTGTGGGTGCAGCACCTGGGGCCGTGAGAGGGCGTGCAGCAGGGAGGGCGTTGGGCCCGAGCCGCGCTCGTGTTTGTGGCAGCACAGGGGCTGCAGGGGATGGCAGGAGCGCAGAGCAGAGCGGGGAGAGCCGGGCTGTATGAAGGCCAGGGCATGAAGTCTTCCCTTGGCAGCTACGGAGCTGCTGGGCTTTTCCCCCACGTCTTCAGACTGTGGGGTGATAAGGCTCCGCAGCAAAGCCAGCCGGGCCCTCCTGATACCTAGGAAAGGGCAAAACAAATCAGAGTCTTTCAAGAGCACAAAGCAGTGAAGCACAGCACAAGCCATTTATTGCCTGCGTAGGTGATCTTCTCCAGGCATGTCCATTGGAGATGTGCAGACTGCGTGTGGACAGAAAGCAAACGGAAGGCAGGGGAGGGGCGGGGAGGGGAGGGGAGGGGTGGGGAGGTGAAGAAAGTAAGAAATGAAAGGAAAGAAAAAGGGAAATGTGAAGGGGAAGAGAGAAAGAGAAAAGGAAAGGAAGAGAAAAGAGAAGCAAGGCAAAGAAAAGCAAAAGGGGGAAAAGGGAAAAGGCAGAAAAGGAGAAGAAGACAAGTCGCATGCCGCCGGCGCCACCCGAGGGGAATCCGGCAGCGGCCCCCCCCAGCTGCCCCTCCCCCTCGTCCAGGCCCCGGGCCTCCCCCAGGCCGGCCTTAGCAACGTGACGCCGCAGGCGGTTGGTAGGGCCGGGGCAGGAAGTGCTTGGTGCCGGCGGAGAGCACTTCCGGGGCAGCGCGGCATGGCGGCGCCGGGCCGGTGAGCGGGGCCGGGAGGAGCGGGCTGTGTGCTGGGAGCGGGGTCGGGCCTGGGTGCGGGGGCATGGAGGGGCGCTCGGGGGAGGAGCTGGCGGTGCTGCCGGCACGCAGAGGCGATGCGTGCGGCGCCGGCGAGTGGTGCGGGGTCGGGGGGCAGCTTCCTGTGAGGGAAGGCCGTGCGAGTGCGGAGCTTTGTTGGTGTTTGGGGTGTGCGAAGGAGGAGGCCCCGTAGGGCCTGGTTGTAGGCAGCAAAGCCCGGGCGGGCGGTGGAGCAAGGCGCCCGGGTGCTGTGTTGGCCGGAGGGTGCGGAGCTGGAAGAAGGTTTGTGAAGATGTGCTTGCTGTGGACGTCCCTTCTTGGGCCGAGCCAGGGCTGCCGTTGTGTGTGATTGTGTTTGTTGCTTGGGAGAAGTGCTGCCTCAGTAGAGTGGGGGGAGGGAGAGGGAGATTGTAAGACTGCCATCAGTCAGGAGCCCGGCACGTTTCTGCCTGCTTGGCTCATGCTGTTGTGTGGGTCCCCGCGAAGCATCGGTGAGCCAGGGTGGCCCCGTGTGTGTGCCAGCATTGTGCGCGGATGTGGAATGGAGTGAGAGTGATTGTAATTTGGGAAAAACAGGGATTTCTGTGAGAAAAGCCCAGATTTAAGGGGAAAAACAGGGATTTCTCGCTGAAAATGCCATATTTAAGGGGAAAAACCCCAGATTTAGTGGGAATATCAGGGATTTCTAGCAGAAAAAGCCATATGTAAGTGGAAAACCCCATATTTAAGGAGGAAAACAGGGATTTTTTGGGAGAAAAAAAGCATATTTAAGGGGAAAAGCCCCCGGTGTAATGGGAAAAACAGGGATTTCTGTGAGCAAACCCCAGATTTCACAGAATCACAGAATTGTAGGGGTTGGAAGGGACCTCCAGAGCTCATCGAGTCCAACCCCCTGCCAAAGCAGTTCCCTACAGCAGGTCACACAGGTCGGCATCCAGGCAGGTCTTGAACATCTCCAGAGAAGGAGACTCCACCACCTCCCTGGGCAGCCCGTTCCAGTGCTCCATCACCTCACTGTAAAGAAGTTCTTGCGCATGTTTGTGCAGAACTTCCTATGCTGCAGTTTCCAGCCTTTTCCCCTTGTCCTGTCTCCACTCACCACTGAAAAGAGTCCGGCCTCGCCATTCTGCCCCCCACACCTCAGATATTTGTAGACCTGGATCAGGTCCCCTCTCAGTCTCCTTTTCTCAAGGCTGAACAGACCCAGTTAACAGTTAACTTCGGCGCTGTTCATCTGTTCATAAATCAGTACAGAGCATCCTCAGTTTCAGCCCATCACTGCTGTCAGCTGCCAGTCTGAATTTATCTTGATATGATACCCGGGAGCTTATTTACTAGAGCTTACCTGAGCAGGTATGGGTAGGAAACATAAGGTGTAAAACATTTCAGACGTCTGTTTCAATCCACACCTTTTACCTTTGTGAGCCATGGAAGCAAATGATGAAAATAAAGGCCTTAAACTAGCATGTACCAAACATCTTTTCCAGGACAGCATCCGGGATTTGAGAAAGAGGGTTACTGTTCTTGACTGTCAGCTGCGGAAATCGGAGTCGGCTAGGAAGAGCTTTGAGGTGGCTACTGAAAAACTGCTACAATTCGTAGAGGTAACTGTGCCACTGCACTGTTCTGTTTGGAAAAGCCCTGTGTTGATTCCCCAGCTTGGTGCACCATGCTGGAAATACAGGCGCTGTTCTTGTAGGAATGTCTTTTCATCTTGCTGTACGTGGAGTCAGTGAAACTGGTTGGATTTCTTAAACGTATTTTTCACGAGCATACTGATTTCTGTGAAATATTGCAGAGGAAGAAGGCAGAAAAATGGTATTTAGTAATGTTTTGAAACGCTATAACAGAAACAACATTATGAAGTACAGATCAGAGCCCACGTGCCAAAGATCTGACCTTCTTGACTGCACTGATTTATGAGCTGTTAACTTCTTACTGTGGCCAACAGGTTGTGCATGAAATGCTTTCCGAAAACTCTCCCTCCTCGGCTGTTCTGAGGTAAGCAGATATGAGCTGTTATTCACACACATATTGAAAAATAATCTACTTTTGTCCCTAAAAATTGTCTTGTATTTTTTCCTTAGTTTTCTGTTGTGTGTTTCTGAATGCTGTTATTCTCAGTGCGGGGGTGGGAGATTAAATATGCTGTTTTATTTTAACTTTCCTAAAAGCCTTTGTTATACAGACAGAATAATTCTGAAACCAACTTATGCTTGATGATACTAGTGATTTTTTCATAGAATGACACTCAAGCTTTACTTTATTGAAGGGAACCTTTGCTCACCTTACAAATAAATGCCTTTTTCTCCCCTTCTTTTAGTGGCAGAAGGACACCATTGTCTTCTAAAGCACTTCTTGCCCGGCTGGGGAGGATTGGACCAACTGTTACCACAGCTCTTGCAGCAGAAGCCAGAGACCTTGCCAAGTCTGTCCGTGCCATTCTGGAAGTAAACTGTGAGTAAGAGCTGCGTGCCTGTGTGTGTGTACACTTGTATACATGCACATAAGCACTTCATTTCTTTCATTAAATGTTGGAGCTTTAGCATCTTGCTCAGTAATTGAGCATGATGAGTTTCAGCAGTCGCCTTGTTTGTTTTTTCCCAAGTGTGGAAAAAGGCTCCTGAGTATGGGTTCTGTTCCCACTGTGTTCAGAGTGTGGTGTGGGTATGGTTACCAGAATGCACTGTCTTTCAGAATGACAGAAGACCTACCAAAGCAGGCTAGGGGCTGCTGCTCCTATCCTGTCAGTGTTTCCAGCCCTAACCTTACCATAACATTAACTCCTTCAAGTGCATTGATCTCTCATGCTTGTTTTGGTGGCTTTTTTGTGGTCTGTCTCACCCAGAAGAATTTATACACTGTATTATTTTTTCATTTGATTCTGAGACTACAGAGCTGCCTTCATTCTGGTAGCTTAGGATTCAATCAGTACTTCAGAAAAATACAGAAAGTAGAAGATGAAAAGCTTTTATATGTCTGGAGTTACAAGTGTTCTTCCTTCTTAATGCTCTTAAAATATACATGCATATTTTCCTTTATTTTAAGCACACATCACAGGGCAGTTCATTGCAAAAGGGCTACTCATGTCAGCTGAGTGTAGTAGTAATTACCCTATTTAAGTAAATTGAATGTATTTGCTAATTCCCTGAGTCATGTAACAGTGTGACTTCTTCAGAACTAAATAGTGTAAACAAAGAACAAAAAAGTAAATAAGACTTTGTAACAGTGATATTTGAATGATAATGAAGTCACGGAGTTTTTTGGAATCTTTAAATATTCTTCTAGGAAAATGCACGGGGCATTTCCTTGTGTTATTTCTGTTAGCATGTGTGTTGTTTTGGTGGGCTGGCAGTTTGGGAGCAGTGGATCCAGTTTTTACATTTGTTCTTTTTCCTTTGCCTTTTGCACATGCTCTTTGCTTTGGAGTTAATAACAGTGGCCAGGAGGGAGGGGAATTTGTTTTCCACCAGTGACAATGGAAGTGTGCTGTCACATTAAGTTGTTTCTATCACACTAGACAGGAAATCATGCAAGGAAAACTTTTAGTCCTAAATGCAATTGAATTCTACCGTGTGGTTGTCAAGCATAACAGGTAGGACACGTCAGAAAGTTCTAGAGCCACAGCAAGGATCCCTTTTATGAACCTGAAAGTTGAAAACAGCTCTGCAGAGAAGGATTTAAAGATTGAGCATCATCCTTCCGAATTCATTCTCATTTGGAGAGCATTACAGATAGACTTGGGATGTGATGAGCTTGTGTGTGAGATTAAAGCTTTAAGGCTTTCCTCTCTCAAAGAAAAGAAAAGAAAAAAAAAGACAAATAGTTACAGCACAGGAACTGGCATTCTGTCTGCAGCCTTCTAGGCCAGATTCTCACAGCACATTCTCTGTGTGATCTTCTGATTTCTTGCAGATGTGCTGTCCTAAAAAGGGCTCTCATGTATGTAGCATTTCATAAATATCATACATTAAAGAAAAAAGGACTGTAGGCACTACTTAGAAGACTTCCTTTTTATCCAGACAAGTGCCTCCAAATTAAAATTTGTTATTGAGTTCTTACAGAACTGGATTGAATACTTCTGAGATGGCTAAGTGGATAAAAACCTACTGCTGGACATTCATCATTATACCCTTTAATTTTTACTTTATTTACAGTAGATGTGAAACACGTCTAGGTGTAGAGTGTTCTTCTAAATGGAAACTGATTTCCTTGTTAAAAATCACAGAATCACAGAATCACCCGGGTTGGAAGGGACCCCAAGGATCATGTAGCTCCAACCCCCCTGCCTAGCAGGACCACCAAACATACACATTCAGATCAGGTTGCCCAGGACCCCGTCCAACCTGGCCTTGAACACGTCCAAGGACGGGGCATCCACAACCTCCCTGGGCAGCCCGTTCCAGGGCCCAACCACTCTCCTAGTAAAGAACTTCCCCCTAACATCCAACCTAAATCTTCCCTCCTTCAACTTAAAACCATTTCCCCTAGTCCTGCTGTTGTCAGCCCTTGTGAAGAGTTGACTCCCCTCCTGGGTGTAGGTTCCCTTCAGGTACTGATAGGCTGCCATGAGGTCACCCCGCAGCCTTCTCTTCTCCAGGCTGAACAAGCCCAACTCCCTCAGCCTGTCCTCATAGGGGAGCTGCTCCAGCCCCCTGATCATCTTAGTCGCCCTCCTCTGGACCCTTTCCAAAATCTCAATGTCTTTCTTGTACTGAGGGCTCCACACCTGGACACAGTACTCCAGATGGGGCCTCACAAGAGCCGAGTAGAGAGGGACAATCACCTCCCTGTCCCTGCTGGCCACCCCTCTCCTGATGGAGCCCAGGATCCCATTTGCCTTTCGAGCTGCCAGAGCGCACTGCTGGCTCATATTCAGTTTCTCGTCCATCAGGACCCCCGGGTCCTTCTCTGCCGAGCTGCTCTCAAGGACCGCTCCTCCCAGCCTGTACAGGTGCCTGGGGTTCTTCCGGCCCAAATGCAAAACCCTGCACTTTGCCGTGTTGAACCTCATCAGGTTCACCCGAGCCCAGCCCTCCAGCCTGTCGAGGTCCCTCTGAATGGCATCCCTTCCTTCCACCGTATCAACCGCACCACTCAGCTTGGTGTCGTCAGCAAACTTGCTGAGGGTGCACTCAATTCCCTCATCGATGTCATTAATAAAGATGTTAAAGAGCACCGGTCCCAAGACAGACCCTTGGGGGACACCGCTTGTTACCGGCCTCCACCTGGACATAGAGCCATTGACCACCACCCTCTGTCTGCGGCCTTTCAACCAATTGCTTATCCATCGGGTCGTCCACCCATCAAATCCACTTCCCTCCAATTTGGAGATGAGGATGTGGTGGGGGACCATGTCAAAGGCCTTGCTCAGGTCCAGCTAAATGACATCGGTCGCCTTCCCTTCGTCCACCAATGCCGTCACTCCATCATAGAAGGCCACAAGATGAGTTAGGCATGACCTTCCTTTGGTGAAGCCGTGCTGGCTGTCTCGGATCACATGCTCGTTCTTTATGTGACCGAGCATGTTGTCCAGGAGGATCTGTTCCATGATCTTCCCAGGCACGGAGGTGAGACTCACCGGCCTGTAGTTCCCCGGGTCCTCCCTGCTCCCCTTCTTGTATATGGGAGTGACATGACCCTTCCTCCAGTCGTCCGGGACCTCACCTGACAGCCACGACTTCACAAATATGATGGAGAGCGGCTCGGCAACCACCTCAGCCAGCTCCTTCAGGACCCTGGGATAAAAAGCCATACTTAAGGGGAAAAGCCCCAGATTTAATGAGAAAACCAGGATTTTCTTGCAGAAAAAGCCATATTTAAGGGTAAAAACACCAGATTTAAGGGGAAAAACAGGGATTTCTGGCAGAAAAAGCCATTTTATGGGGAAAAACTCCAGATTTAATGGGAATAATAGGGATTTCTTTGAGAAAACCCCAGATTTAATGGGAAAACAGGGCTTTCTAGGAGGAAAAGCCATATTTTAGGGTAAAAACTCCAGATTTAAGGGGAAAAAACCCAGGTTGAAAGGGAATAACAGGGATTTCTAGGAGAAAAAGCCACATTTAAGGGGAAATACCCCAGATTTAATGGGAAAACCAGGGATTTCTGGCAGAAAAAGCCATATTTAATGTGAAAAACCCCAGAATTAAGGGGAAGAACAGGGATTTCTGTGAGAAAATCCCAGATTTAATGGAAAAACAGGGATTTCTTGGAGAAAAAAAACATATTTCAGGAGAAAAACCCAAGATTATTGGGAATAAACAGGGATTTCTGGCAGAAAAAAGCCAATTTTAAGGGGAAAAACCCCTGATTTAATGGGAGAAACAGGGATTTCTAGCAGAAAATGCCATATGTAAGTGGAAAACCCCATATTTAAGGAGGAAAAGAGGGATTTTTCGGGAGAAAAAAGCATATTTAATGGGAAAAGCCCCCGGTGTAATGGGAAAAACAGGGATTTCTGTGAGCAAACCCCAGATTTAAGGGGAAAAAGCCCAGATTGAATGGAAAACCAGGGATTTCTGGCAGAAGAAGCCATGTTTAAGGGCGAAAAGTGCAGATTTATGGGGCAAAACAAGGATTTCTGTGAGAAAAGCCCAGATGTAATGGAAAAACAGGGATTTTTGGGAGAAAAAGCCATATTTAAGGGGAAAAGCCCCCGATTTAATGGGAATAACAGGGATTTCTTTGAGATAACCCCAGATTTAATGGGAAATCAGGGCTTTCTAGGGGAACAAGCCATATATAATGGGAAAAACCCCAAATTTAAAAGGAAAAACAGGGATTTCTGGCACAAAAAGCCACATGTAAGGGTAAAAACCCCAGATTAAAGATGAAAAACAGGGATTTCTGTGAGAAAAAGCCATATTTTAGGGGAAAAACCCCAGATTTAATGGGAAAAATAGGAATTTCTGTGAGAAAAGCCCAGATGTAATGGAAAAACAGGGATTTCTAGGAGGAAAAGCCATATTTTAGGGTAAAAACCCCAGATTTAATAGAAAAAAAGAGGGATTTCTGTGAGAAAACCCCTGTTTTATGGGGAAAAACAGGGATTTCTAGGTGGAAAAGCCATATTGAAGGGTAAAAACCCCAGATTGCAAGGGAAAACCAGGGATTTCTAGGAGAAAAAGCCACATTTAAGGGGAAATACCCCAGATATTGTTGGAAAAAGAGAGATTTCTAGCAGAAAAAGCCGTATTTAAGGGGAAAAAAACCCAGATTTAAAGGGGAAACCAGGGATTTCTGGCAGAAAATGCCATATTTAAGGGGAAAAACTCCAGATTTAAGGGGAATAACAGGGATTTCTAGCAGAAAAAGCCATATATAAGTGGAAAAACCCCATATTTCAGGGGAAAAGAGGGATTTTTTGGGAGAAAAAAGCATATTTAAGGGGAAAAGCCGCCGGTGTAATGGGAAAAACAGGGATTTCTGTGAGCAAACCCCAGATTTAAGGGGAAAAGCCCAGATTTAATGGAAAACCAGGGATTTCTGGCAGAAGAAGCCATATTTAAGGGTATTTAAGGGTAAACCAGGGATTTCTGTGAGAAAAGCCCAGATTTAAGGGGAAAAACAGAGATTTCTAGGGGAAAAAGCCACATTTAAGGGGAAATACCCCAGATTTAAGGGGAAAAACAGAGATTTCTGGGAGAAAAGCCCAGATTAAAGGGTAAAAACAGGGATTTCTAGCAGAAAAGCCCATATTTTAGGGTAAAAACCCCAGATTTAATGGGAAAACCAGGGATTTCTGTGAGAAAAGCCCAGATTTAATGGAAAAACAGGGATTTCTGGCAGAAAACGCCATGTTTACACAGCATCACACAGAATCACAGAATGACCCGGGTTGGAAGGGACCCCAAGGATCATGTAGTTCCAACCCCCCTGCCTAGCAGGGCCACCAAACATCCACATTCAGATCAGGTTGCCCAGGACCCCGTCCAACCTGGCCTTGAACACGTCCAAGGACGGGGCATCCACAACCTCCCTGGGCAGCCCGTTCCAGGGCCCAACCACTCTCCTAGTAAAGAACTTCCCCCTAACATCCAACCTAAATCTTCCCTCCTTCAACTTAAAACCATTTCCCCTAGTCCTGCTGTTGTCAGCCCTTGTGAAGAGTTGACTCCCCTCCTGGGTGTAGGTTCCCTTCAGATATTGATAGGCTGCCATGAGGTCACCCCGCAGCCTTCTCTTCTCCAGGCTGAACAAGCCCAACTCCCTCAGCCTGTCCTCATAGGGGAGCTGCTCCAGCCCCCTGATCATCTTAGTCGCCCTCCTCTGGACCCTTTCCACAATCTCAATGTCTTTCTTGTACTGAGGGCTCCACACCTGGACACAGGACTCCAGATGGGGCCTCACAAGAGCCGAGTAGAGAGGGACAATCACCTCCCTGTCCCTGCTGGCCACCCCTCTCCTGATGGAGCCCAGGATCCCATTTGCCTTTCGAGCTGCCAGAGCGCACTGCTGGCTCATGTTCAGTCTCTCGTCCATCAGGACCCCCAGGTCCTTCTCTGCCGAGCTGCTCTCAAGGACCGCTCCTCCCAGCCTGTACAGGTGCCTGGGGTTCTTCCGGCCCAAATGCAAAACCCTGCACTTTGCCGTGTTGAACCTCATCAGGTTCACCTGAGCCCAGCCCTCCAGCCTGTCGAGGTCCCTCTGAATGGCATCCCTTCCTTCCACCGTATCAACCGCACCACTCAGCTTGGTGTCGTCAGCAAACTTGCTGAGGGTGCACTCAATTCCCTCATCGATGTCATTAATAAAGATGTTAAAGAGCACCGGTCCCAAGACAGACCCTTGGGGGACACCGCTTGTTACCGGCCTCCACCTGGACATAGAGCCATTGACCACCACCCTCTGTCTGCGGCCTTTCAACCAATTGCTTATCCATCGGGTCGTCCACCCATCAAATCCACTTCCCTCCAATTTGGAGATGAGGATGTGGTGGGGGACCATGTCAAAGGCCTTGCTCAGGTCCAGCTAAATGACATCGGTCGCCTTCCCTTCGTCCACCAATGCCGTCACTCCATCATAGAAGGCCACAAGATGAGTTAGGCATGACCTTCCTTTGGTGAAGCCGTGCTGGCTGTCTCGGATCACATGCTCGTTCTTTATGTGACCGAGCATGTTGTCCAGGAGGATCTGTTCCATGATCTTCCCAGGCACGGAGGTGAGACTCACCGGCCTGTAGTTCCCCGGGTCCTCCCTGCTCCCCTTCTTGTATATGGGAGTGACGTGACCCTTCCTCCAGTCGTCCGGGACCTCACCTGACAGCCACGACTTCTCAAATATGATGGAGAGCGGCTCGGCAACCACCTCAGCCAGCTCCTTCAGGACCCTGGGATAAAAAGCCATACTTAAGGGGAAAAGCCCCAGATTTAATGAGAAAACCAGGATTTTCTTGCAGAAAAAGCCATATTTAAGGGTAAAAACACCAGATTTAAGGGGAAAAACAGGGATTTCTGGCAGAAAAAGCCATTTTATGGGGAAAAACTCCAGATTTAATGGGAATAATAGGGATTTCTTTGAGAAAACCCCAGATTTAATGGGAAAACAGGGCTTTCTAGGAGGAAAAGCCATATTTTAGGGTAAAAACTCCAGATTTAAGGGGAAAAAACCCAGGTTGAAAGGGAATAACAGGGATTTCTAGGAGAAAAAGCCACATTTAAGGGGAAATACCCCAGATTTAATGGGAAAAACAGGGATTTCTGGCAGAAAAAGCCATATTTTAGGGGAAAAACAGGGATTTCTAGGGGAAAAAGCCGTATTTAATGTGAAAAACCCCAGAATTAAGGGGAAGAACAGGGATTTCTGTGAGAAAAGCCCAGATTTAATGGAAAAACAGGGATTTCTTGGAGAAAAAACCATATTTCAGGAGAAAAACCCAAGATTATTGGGAATAAACAGGGATTTCTGGCAGAAAAAAAGCCAATTTTAAGGGGAAAAACCCCTGATTTAATGGGAGAAACAGGGATTTCGGTGAGAAAAAGCCACATTTAAGGGGAAATACCCCAGATATTGTTGGAAAAAGAGAGATTTCTAGCAGAAAAAGCCGTATGTAAGGGGAAAAAAAAAGAGATTTCTAGGGGAAACCAGGGATTTCTGTCTGAAAAAGCCATATTTAAGGGGAAAAACCCCAGATTTAAAAGGGAGAAATAGGGATTTCTGTGAGAAAAAGCACAGATGTAGTGGAAAAACAGGGATTTCTAGGAGTAAAAGCCATATTGAAGGGTAAAATCCCCAGATTTAATAGGAAAAGCAGGGATTTCTTGGAGAAAATTCCTGTTTTATGGGGAAAAACAGACATTTCTAGGTGGAAAAGCCATATTGAAGGGTAAAACCCCCAGATTGCAAGGGAAAACCAGGGATTTCTAGGAGAAAAAGCCACATTTAAGGGGAAATACCCCAGATATTGTTGGAAAAAGAGAGATTTCTAGCAGAAAAAGCCGTATTTAAGGGGAAAAAAACCCAGATTTAAATGGGAAACCAGGGATTTCTGGCAGAGAAATGGGACAGAGAGTTTTGGGAGAAAACCCCTGATTTAATGAAAAGAACAGGGATTTCTGTGAGAAAACACCAGAATTAAGGGGAAAAACCCCTCATTTAAAAGGAAAAACAGTGATTTCTGGAAGAAAAAGCCATATTTAAGGGCAAAAACCCCAGATTGAATTGTAAAACCAGGATTTTCTGGCAGAACAAGCCATATTTAAGGGTAAAAAAAGGGATTTCTGGCTGAAAAAGCCATATTTAAGGGGAAAAACCCCAGATTCAATGGCAATAACAGGGATTTCTGTGAGAAATCCCCAGATTTAAGGGGAAAAACAGAGATTTCTAGGAGAAAACCCCTGAATTAGGGGGAAACGCAAGGATTTCTAGCAGAAAAAGCCACATTTAAGGGGAAATACCCCAGATAGAATGGGAGAAACAGGAATTTCTGTGAGAAAAGCGTTTCCAGCGTTTCCATGCTGCTCTTGCCCAGTGGTGGCCTTTCAGCCAAAGGCCAGAGTGGGGGGAGGGAGAGGGAGATTGTAAGACTGCCATCAGTCAGGAGCCCGGCACGTTTCTGCCTGCTTGGCTCATGCTGTTGTGTGGGTCCCCGCGAAGCATCGGTGAGCCAGGGTGGCCCCGTGTGTGTGCCAGCATTGTGCGCGGATGTGGAATGGAGCGAGAGTGATTGTAATGAAAATGCAGCTGGCGGTATTTCTGGTAGGGAATGGTTGAATCCGCAGCCGTGAGGCGCAAGAGGAGGCGCTGGATGCTAAGGTGGAAAGCGGAGCTTGTGTGTGCCAGGAGGCAGGCGTGGTGAGGTGCGCTTTGGAGCCTGCTGCTGTTGGCGCTGGGCTCGGGAGGCCCCTGAACATGGCGCTGTGTGCTGCGTGTGCCAGCCCCAAGAGATTCCCGTGTGGAAGAAGGGAGAGGATGAAGGAGGCCGAGGGCCCTTTTCTCGGGGCCGGCTCCTCTGTGGCCTCTTGCTTGCCGGAGAGAAGGGCTGCCCGCTGGGCACAGGGAGCGCCTTCTAGCTGCCGTCCCGTGCCCTGTCCTGCAGCCCCCTCCTCATGCTATGTGGAACGCCATTGGCAGCAGTGCGGCTGCCATTTTAGAACCTTCGCCGCATCACAGCCGTCACCTTGGTCACCGCTGCCCCGGCCAACGCACTCGCCTCTGTGAGCTCTGGCAGCCATGTCAGGAGCAAAGAGAGCGAGGGGCGAAGCTTGCCCTATTTCCCATCGGAAGGGAGAGCTGGGGGCCCCAGTAGCGAAGAGGAGGAGGGGGGCCGCCTTGACCATCAAGCGGAGGAGGAAGGAGAAGAGAGTCCGTTTCCATCGCGCCTGGACCAGCGCTGTGACCACCTCCGTGGAGCCCATGGAGGTGGATCCACCTCCGGATGAGCCCATGGAGGTGGATCCACCTCCGGATGAGCCCATGGAGGTGGATCCGCCTGCGGCACAGCTGGCCTGGCACCACACCACCGTGCCAGGCCCCGCATGGGCGCCGTCACAGCTCCACCGCCATCGCTGGTCCAGGCGCTCGGCTCCTTACCCGCTGCGCGGCCCCCGCCCCCAGCATTAGCTGGGTGGCATGAGTTACCATCTGCTCCTCCTCTGGAGCCAATTCTGCGGGCCCCCAGCTCCATCTTCACCCTGTTAAGTCCCCGTCCCTGGTTTACTTGTTGATTTTAGTGTTAAGTTTAGTGTTAGTGTTAGGATTAGGTTATTGTTCACGTTTTAGTGTTAGGAGTAGGTTCTTGTTCATGTTTGAGAGTTAGGAGTAGGTTCTTGTTCATGTTTTAGAGTTAGGAGTAGGTTCTTGTTCATGTTTTAGAGTTAGGCATAGGTTCCTGTTCTTCTGTTAGAGTTAGGCATAGGTTCCTTGTAGTCTTTTAGTGTTAGGCATAGGTTCCTGTTCATACTTGACAGTTAGGGGTCGATTGCTCCTGTTGGGTGGCAGTGAGCAGCGCTCACTCGGTAAGCACACGCCTGATTGATGATGCGAAGACATGAGTGCGAGTGCCGTGAGCACGGAGGCCCGATGGCATCTTGGATGGATTGAATTTGCAGCTTGTGACTTTTGTGTTGCAGACCGTCGAGGAGCAGAGTGTGAGTGGCTGCGCCGTTGCGTTGGGCCTCAGGAGAACAGTGTGTGACTGTGTCTCGAGCAGCGTGCGTGGCCGTTGGCAGGTAGGTGTGCCTTCCTTTGCAGTAAGCAGTGCTTAGGCGTGAGCCCAGCTCATGCCCCTGTCCTCAGCAGATGGGCTTTCTGCGTGCTTTATTGCTGTGCTTGGTGCCGTCCGGCACAGCAGCAGCAAGGCCGTGAAGACGTACGTAGCCAGGTAGATGCAAATGCGCAGCTGATGGTAGGAATACTCTTGTTGTTGGTGTTCATGAGACAGTGGTCGTGCGTGTGCGATCAAGCTCAGGGAGAAGTTGATTCTTGCCTGTTCAGCTCTGGCTGAAATGCAAGTTTGGCGTCCCTCCTTGTGGTTGGGTCGGAAGACCAAGGCTATCTTGAGAGCACGTCTGTGAGTCAGGCTGGGAGTTTTTGCTAGCAGGAAGTCACAGCGTCGGAGCGCACGAATGGAATGATGGCTCTCGTTTCCCCCTTGTAGAAAGCAGCCTCCTGGAGAGCAGCAGAGCAGCAGGCTGTCTGCGCTATGGCCGCTGAAGTGCGTTTCTCGCCCCCTGAGGTCCCTGAGCCCACGCTGATGGAGAACGTGCTGCGCTCCGGCCTCTTGTTTGGAGCCGTTTTGCAGCTTGTGTGCGTGTGGGCCATAACCCTGCCAGTTCCCAAGTGCCCAGAGACAGTAAGTAGCGCTCTGTTTGATAGAGGTTGATAGAAATGCTGAGGCAATGGGCTGGGAGGGAAGCAGCTGGAGCCGTTGCCTACGGTAGCGCGCCGCGGCATTGCTGAGGGTGCGGCAGTTTGTTGTGTGCTTCCTTGGGCGTGCGTGCTGTTCGTGGTGGCACGCAAGGAGCCTGGAGGTGCAAGCTCATCTTATGGTGGTGCTGCTGCTGCTGCCTCTGTGGGCTGTGAGTGGCAGGCAGGGCGTCCCCCTGTGCAGGGACTGCCTTGCAGGCAAGGCCTGTAGACTGTAGGTGACATGGGATTTTTGGGAAGAAGACAGAGGTGGAGTTTCTGTTGTGCCCTGATGTCAGGAAGGCAATGTGCAGCACTGGCACCCAGAGCTGCCCAGTCAGGTGACTTGAGCTCCCAAAGCGAGCTGTGGGGCAATTGTCAGAAAGTTCCCTGACTTGACTGTTGGTGAATTGATTCGTGTAGGACTGGGACGGCTTGGAGTCTAAGACTTGGGAGACGGTGAAGAAACCAAAGGCAAGTGCTGCACAGCTAAGCAAGAAAGCCAAGAAGGAAAGCCAAAAGAAACGGTGAGGGCTTGAGCGCTAAGCCTCCAAGGCCAAAGGAAGCAGCTGGAATGCTGGCTGAGAGGTGCTCCAAAGGCAGCGCACTGTCCGTCTGGTTTTGTGGCGTGGCCGTGCTTTCCCTTGCCCGGACATTGGAGAGGAACTGAGGAAGCTGGAAGGGCTTCTGATGCGCGACCAAGAAATCGGACTTTGCCTGTGCGGGATTTCATGTGTGGCAAGAGCTGGGGACGCTGCATTCCTTCAGGGTCCTTCAGCTCGATAGCTGTTTCAGAATGTTGATGATGAGGTGAACTTAGCGCATGTCGCTGGTCCTGAGCGGTATCCAGCCTATTTTCTTGTCTGTTGACGTATCTACAGAATGCAACCCAAATCCCTTAGTTTAAAATAAAAGGGAAAGAAAGCTTTTAGACCTGGTGCTGCCTCTTTCAGTAGCTGGTCCAAACATGCCTGGCTTGGGCTGGCAGTGGCAGGGCGATGAACGGGCCGGCTTCACGTCCCTCCCTGGCGATGGAGCTGCTTTTCCCGCGTTTCCATGCTGGTCTTGCCCAGTGGTGGCCTTTCAGCCAAAGCGTAAGTGCGAGCGAAGCGTGTGAGCATCAGCTTGCTCTGTGAGGCGTGAGAGAAAGAAAAGGAGAGGAAGCAGCGCGCGAGGAAGCCAGGTGTCCCTGCACTCAGCCCCTTGAGCTCGTCCCTCCAGCTTCCCTGGTGGCTTTTTCAGCCTTGTGTAGCACTGACTGTTCCTGCTTGCCCTGGGAAGGCCAGCTGCAGCTGCGGGCAGCCGTGGCCTGCACGTCAGGCTGCCGTTGAGCCGCGAGGAGTTCAAGTGCGGGTGGGCTGGTGTGAAGAGCAGCGCTGGGAGTGGGGCAGGAGGAGAGGGCAGCGGGAGGGCTGCAGGTGAGCGCGCCTCGGGCCCAGAGCTCAGGCGTGAGCCGGGAGGGCAGCGAGCCGTGCTGCGCTGCTTCAGCTGCAGTGGCTTGGAGCGCGTCATGGGCAGCGGCGCGTGTGGAGCGTCTGGGTGCTGCGAGGGCACCTTGGTGAGCCGGAGCCCGAGAGAGGAGAGGAGAGCAGAGGAGAGCAGAGGTCGCACGTCAAGAGTGTCTGCCTGCCATTTTGGCTTGGCGCGTCGGCGTCTTCCTCCATCCACGAAGGAGCCTGCACGGTGCACTGGGTCCAGCGTGCTACACGGCACTGCCTTCTGCTGCCTGCCTGCCTGCCTGCCTGCCTGGCCGCCTGCCTGCTGCACTGCTGGAGAGGAAAGAGCGGATTGTCGGGCTGCGTGCAGCCAAGGAGCTGGCTGCAAAGGAGGGAAAGGGAGTATTGAGGAGCGGTTAGTGCGTGTTAGGTTTGGGTGTGGATGCAGCGGGGGCCGAGTCACCTCCATCAGCTGCTGGGGGCTGGGGCCGAGCCCGGTGCGTGGGGCTGCGCTGCGGGCAGGAGGGCTGCGGGGCTGGGGCAGTGGTGTGGGTGCAGCACCTGGGGCCGTGAGAGGGCGTGCAGCAGGGAGGGCGTTGGGCCCGAGCCGCGCTCGTGTTTGTGGCAGCACAGGGGCTGCAGGGGATGGCAGGAGCGCAGAGCAGAGCGGGGAGAGCCGGGCTGTATGAAGGCCAGGGCATGAAGTCTTCCCTTGGCAGCTACGGAGCTGCTGGGCTTTTCCCCCAAGTCTTCAGACTGTGGGGTGATAAGGCTCCGCAGCAAAGCCAGCCGGGCCCTCCTGATACCTAGGAAAGGGCAAAACAAATCAGAGTCTTTCAAGAGCACAAAGCAGTGAAGCACAGCACAAGCCATTTATTGCCTGCGTAGGTGATCTTCTCCAGGCATGTCCATTGGAGATGTGCAGACTGCGTGTGGACAGAAAGCAAACGGAAGGCAGGGGAGGGGCGGGGAGGGGAGGGGAGGGGCGGGGAGGGGAGGAGAAGAAAGTAAGAAATGAAAGGAAAGAAAAAGGGAAATGTGAAGGGGAAGAGAGAAAGAGAAAAGGAAAGGAAGAGAAAAGAGAAGCAAGGCAAAGAAAAGCAAGGCAAAGGAAAGCAAAAGGGGGAAAAGGGAAAAGGCAGAAAAGGAGAAGAAGACAAGTCGCATGCCGCCGGCGCCACCCGAGGGGAATCCGGCAGCGGCCCCCCCCAGCTGCCCCTCCCCCTCGTCCAGGCCCCGGGCCGCCCCCAGGCCGGCCTTAGCAACGTGACGCCGCAGGCGGTTGGTAGGGCCGGGGCAGGAAGTGCTTGGTGCCGGCGGAGAGCACTTCCGGGGCAGCGCGGCATGGCGGCGCCGGGCCGGTGAGCGGGGCCGGGAGGAGCGGGCTGTGTGCTGGGAGCGGGGTCGGGCCTGGGTGCGGGGGCATGGAGGGGCGCTCGGGGGAGGAGCTGGCGGTGCTGCCGGCACGCAGAGGCGATGCGTGCGGCGCCGGCGAGTGGTGCGGGGTCGGGGGGCAGCTTCCTGTGAGGGAAGGCCGTGCGAGTGCGGAGCTTTGTTGGTGTTTGGGGTGTGCGAAGGAGGAGGCCCCGTAGGGCCTGGTTGTAGGCAGCAAAGCCCGGGCGGGCGGTGGAGCAAGGCGCCCGGGTGCTGTGTTGGCCGGAGGGTGCGGAGCTGGAAGAAGGTTTGTGAAGATGTGCTTGCTGTGGACGTCCCTTCTTGGGCCGAGCCAGGGCTGCCGTTGTGTGTGATTGTGTTTGTTGCTTGGGAGAAGTGCTGCCTCAGTAGAGTGGGGGGAGGGAGAGGGAGATTGTAAGACTGCCATCAGTCAGGAGCCCGGCACGTTTCTGCCTGCTTGGCTCATGCTGTTGTGTGGGTCCCCGCGAAGCATCGGTGAGCCAGGGTGGCCCCGTGTGTGTGCCAGCATTGTGCGCGGATGTGGAATGGAGTGAGAGTGATTGTAATGAAAATGCAGCTGGCCGTATTTCTGGTAGGGAATGGTTGAATCCGCAGCCGTGAGGCGCAAGAGGAGGCGCTGGATGCTAAGGTGGAAAGCGGAGCTTGTGTGTGCCAGGAGGCAGGCGTGGTGAGGTGCGCTTTGGAGCCTGCTGTTGTTGGCGCTGGGCTCGGGAGGCCCCTGAACATGGCGCTGTGTGCTGCGTGTGCCAGCCCCAAGAGATTCCCGTGTGGAAGAAGGGAGAGGCTGAAGGAGGCCGAGGGCCCTTTTCTCGGGGCCGGCTCCTCTGTGGCCTCTTGCTTGCCGGAGAGAAGGGCTGCCCGCTGGGCACAGGGAGCGCCTTCTAGCTGCCGTCCCGTGCCCTGTCCTGCAGCCCCCTCCTCATGCTATGTGGAACGCCATTGGCAGCAGTGCGGCTGCCATTTTAGAACCTTCGCCGCATCACAGCCGTCACCTTGGTCACCGCTGCCCCGGCCAACGCACTCGCCTCTGTGAGCTCTGGCAGCCATGTCAGGAGCAAAGAGAGCGAGGGGCGAAGCTTGCCCTATTTCCCATCGGAAGGGAGAGCTGGGGGCCCCAGTAGCGAAGAGGAGGAGGGGGGCCGCCTTGACCATCAAGCGGAGGAGGAAGGAGAAGAGAGTCCGTTTCCATCGCGCCTGGACCAGCGCTGTGACCACCTCCGTGGAGCCCATGGAGGTGGATCCACCTCCGGATGAGCCCATGGAGGTGGATCCGCCTCCGGATGAGCCCATGGAGGTGGATCCGCCTGCGGCACAGCTGGCCTGGCACCACACCACCGTGCCAGGCCCCGCATGGGCGCCGTCACAGCTCCACCGCCATCGCTGGTCCAGGCGCTCGGCTCCTTACCCGCTGCGCGGCCCCCGCCCCCAGCATTAGCTGGGTGGCATGAGTTACCATCTGCTCCTCCTCTGGAGCCAATTCTGCGGGCCCCCAGCTCCATCTTCACCCTGTTAAGTCCCCGTCCCTGGTTTACTTGTTGATTTTAGTGTTAAGTTTAGTGTTAGTGTTAGGATTAGGTTATTGTTCACGTTTTAGTGTTAGGAGTAGGTTCTTGTTCATGTTTGAGAGTTAGGAGTAGGTTCTTGTTCATGTTTTAGAGTTAGGAGTAGGTTCTTGTTCATGTTTTAGAGTTAGGCATAGGTTCCTGTTCTTCTGTTAGAGTTAGGCATAGGTTCCTTGTAGTCTTTTAGTGTTAGGCATAGGTTCCTGTTCATACTTGACAGTTAGGGGTCGATTGCTCCTGTTGGGTGGCAGTGAGCAGCGCTCACTCGGTAAGCACACGCCTGATTGATGATGCGAAGACATGAGTGCGAGTGCCGTGAGCACGGAGGCCCGATGGCATCTTGGATGGATTGAATTTGCAGCTTGTGACTTTTGTGTTGCAGACCGTCGAGGAGCAGAGTGTGAGTGGCTGCGCCGTTGCGTTGGGCCTCAGGAGAACAGTGTGTGACTGTGTCTCGAGCATCGTGCGTGGCCGTTGGCAGGTAGGTGTGCCTTCCTTTGCAGTAAGCAGTGCTTAGGCGTGAGCCCAGCTCATGCCCCTGTCCTCAGCAGATGGGCTTTCTGCGTGCTTTATTGCTGTGCTTGGTGCCGTCCGGCACAGCAGCAGCAAGGCCGTGAAGACGTACGTAGCCAGGTAGATGCAAATGCGCAGCTGATGGTAGGAATACTCTTGTTGTTGGTGTTCATGAGACAGTGGTCGTGCGTGTGCGATCAAGCTCAGGGAGAAGTTGATTCTTGCCTGTTCAGCTCTGGCTGAAATGCAAGTTTGGCGTCCCTCCTTGTGGTTGGGTCGGAAGACCAAGGCTATCTTGAGAGCACGTCTGTGAGTCAGGCTGGGAGTTTTTGCTAGCAGGAAGTCACAGCGTCGGAGCGCACGAATGGAATGATGGCTCTCGTTTCCCCCTTGTAGAAAGCAGCCTCCTGGAGAGCAGCAGAGCAGCAGGCTGTCTGCGCTATGGCCGCTGAAGTGCGTTTCTCGCCCCCTGAGGTCCCTGAGCCCACGCTGATGGAGAACGTGCTGCGCTCCGGCCTCTTGTTTGGAGCCGTTTTGCAGCTTGTGTGCGTGTGGGCCATAACCCTGCCAGTTCCCAAGTGCCCAGAGACAGTAAGTAGCGCTCTGTTTGATAGAGGTTGATAGAAATGCTGAGGCAATGGGCTGGGAGGGAAGCAGCTGGAGCCGTTGCCTACGGTAGCGCGCCGCGGCATTGCCGAGGGTGCGGCAGTTTGTTGTGTGCTTCCTTGGGCGTGCGTGCTGTTCGTGGTGGCACGCAAGGAGCCTGGAGGTGCAAGCTCATCTTATGGTGGTGCTGCTGCTGCTGCCTCTGTGGGCTGTGAGTGGCAGGCAGGGCGTCCCCCTGTGCAGGGACTGCCTTGCAGGCAAGGCCTGTAGACTGTAGGTGACATGGGATTTTTGGGAAGAAGACAGAGGTGGAGTTTCTGTTGTGCCCTGATGTCAGGAAGGCAATGTGCAGCACTGGCACCCAGAGCTGCCCAGTCAGGTGACTTGAGCTCCCAAAGCGAGCTGTGGGGCAATTGTCAGAAAGTTCCCTGACTTGACTGTTGGTGAATTGATTCGTGTAGGACTGGGACGGCTTGGAGTCTAAGACTTGGGAGACGGTGAAGAAACCAAAGGCAAGTGCTGCACAGCTAAGCAAGAAAGCCAAGAAGGAAAGCCAAAAGAAACGGTGAGGGCTTGAGCGCTAAGCCTCCAAGGCCAAAGGAAGCAGCTGGAATGCTGGCTGAGAGGTGCTCCAAAGGCAGCGCACTGTCCGTCTGGTTTTGTGGCGTGGCCGTGCTTTCCCTTGCCCGGACATTGGAGAGGAACTGAGGAAGCTGGAAGGGCTTCTGATGCGCGACCAAGAAATCGGACTTTGCCTGTGCGGGATTTCATGTGTGGCAAGAGCTGGGGACGCTGCATTCCTTCAGGGTCCTTCAGCTCGATAGCTGTTTCAGAATGTTGATGATGAGGTGAACTTAGCGCATGTCGCTGGTCCTGAGCGGTATCCAGCCTATTTTCTTGTCTGTTGACGTATCTACAGAATGCAACCCAAATCCCTTAGTTTAAAATAAAAGGGAAAGAAAGCTTTTAGACCTGGTGCTGCCTCTTTCAGTAGCTGGTCCAAACATGCCTGGCTTGGGCTGGCAGTGGCAGGGCGATGAACGGGCCGGCTTCACGTCCCTCCCTGGCGATGGAGCTGCTTTTCCCGCGTTTCCATGCTGGTCTTGCCCAGCGGTGGCCTTTCAGCCAAAGCGTAAGTGCGAGCGAAGCGTGTGAGCATCAGCTTGCTCTGTGAGGCGTGAGAGAAAGAAAAGGAGAGGAAGCAGCGCGCGAGGAAGCCAGGTGTCCCTGCACTCAGCCCCTTGAGCTCGTCCCTCCAGCTTCCCTGGTGGCTTTTTCAGCCTTGTGTAGCACTGACTGTTCCTGCTTGCCCTGGGAAGGCCAGCTGCAGCTGCGGGCAGCCGTGGCCTGCACGTCAGGCTGCCGTTGAGCCGCGAGGAGTTCAAGTGCGGGTGGGCTGGTGTGAAGAGCAGCGCTGGGAGTGGGGCAGGAGGAGAGGGCAGCGGGAGGGCTGCAGGTGAGCGCGCCTCGGGCCCAGAGCTCAGGCGTGAGCCGGGAGGGCAGCGAGCCGTGCTGCGCTGCTTCAGCTGCAGTGGCTTGGAGCGCGTCATGGGCAGCGGCGCGTGTGGAGCGTCTGGGTGCTGCGAGGGCACCTTGGTGAGCCGGAGCCCGAGAGAGGAGAGGAGAGCAGAGGAGAGCAGAGGTCGCACGTCAAGAGTGTCTGCCTGCCATTTTGGCTTGGCGCGTCGGCGTCTTCCTCCATCCACGAAGGAGCCTGCACGGTGCACTGGGTCCAGCGTGCTACACGGCACTGCCTTCTGCTGCCTGCCTGCCTGCCTGCCTGGCCGCCTGCCTGCTGCACTGCTGGAGAGGAAAGAGCGGATTGTCGGGCTGCGTGCAGCCAAGGAGCTGGCTGCAAAGGAGGGAAAGGGAGTATTGAGGAGCGGTTAGTGCGTGTTAGGTTTGGGTGTGGATGCAGCGGGGGCCGAGTCACCTCCATCAGCTGCTGGGGGCTGGGGCCGAGCCCGGTGCGTGGGGCTGCGCTGCGGGCAGGAGGGCTGCGGGGCTGGGGCAGTGGTGTGGGTGCAGCACCTGGGGCCGTGAGAGGGCGTGCAGCAGGGAGGGCGTTGGGCCCGAGCCGCGCTCGTGTTTGTGGCAGCACAGGGGCTGCAGGGGATGGCAGGAGCGCAGAGCAGAGCGGGGAGAGCCGGGCTGTATGAAGGCCAGGGCATGAAGTCTTCCCTTGGCAGCTACGGAGCTGCTGGGCTTTTCCCCCAAGTCTTCAGACTGTGGGGTGATAAGGCTCCGCAGCAAAGCCAGCCGGGCCCTCCTGATACCTAGGAAAGGGCAAAACAAATCAGAGTCTTTCAAGAGCACAAAGCAGTGAAGCACAGCACAAGCCATTTATTGCCTGCGTAGGTGATCTTCTCCAGGCATGTCCATTGGAGATGTGCAGACTGCGTGTGGACAGAAAGCAAACGGAAGGCAGGGGAGGGGCGGGGAGGGAGGGGAGGGGAGGAGAAGAAAGTAAGAAATGAAAGGAAAGAAAAAGGGAAATGTGAAGGGGAAGAGAGAAAGAGAAAAGGAAAGGAAGAGAAAAGAGAAGCAAGGCAAAGAAAAGCAAGGCAAAGGAAAGCAAAAGGGGGAAAAGGGAAAAGGCAGAAAAGGAGAAGAAGACAAGTCGCATGCCGCCGGCGCCACCCGAGGGGAATCCGGCAGCGGCCCCCCCCAGCTGCCCCTCCCCCTCGTCCAGGCCCCGGGCCGCCCCCAGGCCGGCCTTAGCAACGTGACGCCGCAGGCGGTTGGTAGGGCCGGGGCAGGAAGTGCTTGGTGCCGGCGGAGAGCACTTCCGGGGCAGCGCGGCATGGCGGCGCCGGGCCGGTGAGCGGGGCCGGGAGGAGCGGGCTGTGTGCTGGGAGCGGGGTCGGGCCTGGGTGCGGGGGCATGGAGGGGCGCTCGGGGGAGGAGCTGGCGGTGCTGCCGGCACGCAGAGGCGATGCGTGCGGCGCCGGCGAGTGGTGCGGGGTCGGGGGGCAGCTTCCTGTGAGGGAAGGCTGTGCGAGTGCGGAGCTTTGTTGGTGTTTGGGGTGTGCGAAGGAGGAGGCCCCGTAGGGCCTGGTTGTAGGCAGCAAAGCCCGGGCGGGCGGTGGAGCAAGGCGCCCGGGTGCTGTGTTGGCCGGAGGGTGTGGAGCTGGAAGAAGGTTTGTGAAGATGTGCTTGCTGTGGACGTCCCTTCTTGGGCCGAGCCAGGGCTGCCGTTGTGTGTGATTGTGTTTGTTGCTTGGGAGAAGTGCTGCCTCAGTAGAGTGGGGGGAGGGAGAGGGAGATTGTAAGACTGCCATCAGTCAGGAGCCCGGCACGTTTCTGCCTGCTTGGCTCATGCTGTTGTGTGGGTCCCCGCGAAGCATCGGTGAGCCAGGGTGGCCCCGTGTGTGTGCCAGCATTGTGCGCGGATGTGGAATGGAGTGAGAGTGATTGTAATGAAAATGCAGCTGGCCGTATTTCTGGTAGGGAATGGTTGAATCCGCAGCCGTGAGGCGCAAGAGGAGGCGCTGGATGCTAAGGTGGAAAGCGGAGCTTGTGTGTGCCAGGAGGCAGGCGTGGTGAGGTGCGCTTTGGAGCCTGCTGTTGTTGGCGCTGGGCTCGGGAGGCCCCTGAACATGGCGCTGTGTGCTGCGTGTGCCAGCCCCAAGAGATTCCCGTGTGGAAGAAGGGAGAGGCTGAAGGAGGCCGAGGGCCCTTTTCTCGGGGCCGGCTCCTCTGTGGCCTCTTGCTTGCCGGAGAGAAGGGCTGCCCGCTGGGCACAGGGAGCGCCTTCTAGCTGCCGTCCCGTGCCCTGTCCTGCAGCCCCCTCCTCATGCTATGTGGAACGCCATTGGCAGCAGTGCGGCTGCCATTTTAGAACCTTCGCCGCATCACAGCCGTCACCTTGGTCACCGCTGCCCCGGCCAACGCACTCGCCTCTGTGAGCTCTGGCAGCCATGTCAGGAGCAAAGAGAGCGAGGGGCGAAGCTTGCCCTATTTCCCATCGGAAGGGAGAGCTGGGGGCCCCAGTAGCGAAGAGGAGGAGGGGGGCCGCCTTGACCATCAAGCGGAGGAGGAAGGAGAAGAGAGTCCGTTTCCATCGCGCCTGGACCAGCGCTGTGACCACCTCCGTGGAGCCCATGGAGGTGGATCCACCTCCGGATGAGCCCATGGAGGTGGATCCGCCTCCGGATGAGCCCATGGAGGTGGATCCGCCTGCGGCACAGCTGGCCTGGCACCACACCACCGTGCCAGGCCCCGCATGGGCGCCGTCACAGCTCCACCGCCATCGCTGGTCCAGGCGCTCGGCTCCTTACCCGCTGCGCGGCCCCCGCCCCCAGCATTAGCTGGGTGGCATGAGTTACCATCTGCTCCTCCTCTGGAGCCAATTCTGCGGGCCCCCAGCTCCATCTTCACCCTGTTAAGTCCCCGTCCCTGGTTTACTTGTTGATTTTAGTGTTAAGTTTAGTGTTAGTGTTAGGATTAGGTTATTGTTCACGTTTTAGTGTTAGGAGTAGGTTCTTGTTCATGTTTGAGAGTTAGGAGTAGGTTCTTGTTCATGTTTTAGAGTTAGGAGTAGGTTCTTGTTCATGTTTTAGAGTTAGGCATAGGTTCCTGTTCTTCTGTTAGAGTTAGGCATAGGTTCCTTGTAGTCTTTTAGTGTTAGGCATAGGTTCCTGTTCATACTTGACAGTTAGGGGTCGATTGCTCCTGTTGGGTGGCAGTGAGCAGCGCTCACTCGGTAAGCACACGCCTGATTGATGATGCGAAGACATGAGTGCGAGTGCCGTGAGCACGGAGGCCCGATGGCATCTTGGATGGATTGAATTTGCAGCTTGTGACTTTTGTGTTGCAGACTGTCGAGGAGCAGAGTGTGAGTGGCTGCGCCGTTGCGTTGGGCCTCAGGAGAACAGTGTGTGACTGTGTCTCGAGCATCGTGCGTGGCCGTTGGCAGGTAGGTGTGCCTTCCTTTGCAGTAAGCAGTGCTTAGGCGTGAGCCCAGCTCATGCCCCTGTCCTCAGCAGATGGGCTTTCTGCGTGCTTTATTGCTGTGCTTGGTGCCGTCCGGCACAGCAGCAGCAAGGCCGTGAAGACGTACGTAGCCAGGTAGATGCAAATGCGCAGCTGATGGTAGGAATACTCTTGTTGTTGGTGTTCATGAGACAGTGGTCGTGCGTGTGCGATCAAGCTCAGGGAGAAGTTGATTCTTGCCTGTTCAGCTCTGGCTGAAATGCAAGTTTGGCGTCCCTCCTTGTGGTTGGGTCGGAAGACCAAGGCTATCTTGAGAGCACGTCTGTGAGTCAGGCTGGGAGTTTTTGCTAGCAGGAAGTCACAGCGTCGGAGCGCACGAATGGAATGATGGCTCTCGTTTGCCCCTTGTAGAAAGCAGCCTCCTGGAGAGCAGCAGAGCAGCAGGCTGTGTGCGCTATGGCCGCTGAAGTGCGTTTCTCGCCCCCTGAGGTCCCTGAGCCCACGCTGATGGAGAACGTGCTGCGCTCCGGCCTCTTGTTTGGAGCCGTTTTCCAGCTGGTGTGCGTGTGGGCCATAACCCTGCCAGTTCCCAAGTGCCCAGAGACAGTAAGTAGCGCTCTGTTTGATAGAGGTTGATAGAAATGCTGAGGCAATGGGCTGGGAGGGAAGCAGCTGGAGCCGTTGCCTACGGTAGCGCGCCGCGGCATTGCTGAGGGTGCGGCAGTTTGTTGTGTGCTTCCTTGGGCGTGCGTGCTGTTCGTGGTGGCACGCAAGGAGCCTGGAGGTGCAAGCTCATCTTATGGTGGTGCTGCTGCTGCTGCCTCTGTGGGCTGTGAGTGGCAGGCAGGGCGTCCCCCTGTGCAGGGACTGCCTTGCAGGCAAGGCCTGTAGACTGTAGGTGACGTGGGATTTTTGGGCACAAGACAGAGGTGGAGTTTCTGTTGTGCCCTGATGTCAGGAAGGCAATGTGCAGCACTGGCACCCAGAGCTGCCCAGTCAGGTGACTTGAGCTCCCAAAGCGAGCTGTGGGGCAATTGTCAGAAAGTTCCCTGACTTGACTGTTGGTGAATTGATTCGTGTAGGACTGGGACGGCTTGGAGTCTAAGACTTGGGAGACGGTGAAGAAACCAAAGGCAAGTGCTGCACAGCTAAGCAAGAAAGCCAAGAAGGAAAGCCAAAAGAAACGGTGAGGGCTTGAGCGCTAAGCCTCCAAGGCCAAAGGAAGCAGCTGGAATGCTGGCTGAGAGGTGCTCCAAAGGCAGCGCACTGTCCGTCTGGTTTTGTGGCGTGGCCGTGCTTTCCCTTGCCCGGACATTGGAGAGGAACTGAGGAAGCTGGAAGGGCTTCTGATGCGCGACCAAGAAATCGGACTTTGCCTGTGCGGGATTTCATGTGTGGCAAGAGCTGGGGACGCTGCATTCCTTCAGGGTCCTTCAGCTCGATAGCTGTTTCAGAATGTTGATGATGAGGTGAACTTAGCGCATGTCGCTGGTCCTGAGCGGTATCCAGCCTATTTTCTTGTCTGTTGACGTATCTACAGAATGCAACCCAAATCCCTTAGTTTAAAATAAAAGGGAAAGAAAGCTTTTAGACCTGGTGCTGCCTCTTTCAGTAGCTGGTCCAAACATGCCTGGCTTGGGCTGGCAGTGGCAGGGCGATGAACGGGCCGGCTTCACGTCCCTCCCTGGCGATGGAGCTGCTTTTCCCGCGTTTCCATGCTGGTCTTGCCCAGTGGTGGCCTTTCAGCCAAAGCGTAAGTGCGAGCGAAGCGTGTGAGCATCAGCTTGCTCTGTGAGGCGTGAGAGAAAGAAAAGGAGAGGAAGCAGCGCGCGAGGAAGCCAGGTGTCCCTGCACTCAGCCCCTTGAGCTCGTCCCTCCAGCTTCCCTGGTGGCTTTTTCAGCCTTGTGTAGCACTGACTGTTCCTGCTTGCCCTGGGAAGGCCAGCTGCAGCTGCGGGCAGCCGTGGCCTGCACGTCAGGCTGCCGTTGAGCCGCGAGGAGTTCAAGTGCGGGTGGGCTGGTGTGAAGAGCAGCGCTGGGAGTGGGGCAGGAGGAGAGGGCAGCGGGAGGGCTGCAGGTGAGCGCGCCTCGGGCCCAGAGCTCAGGCGTGAGCCGGGAGGGCAGCGAGCCGTGCTGCGCTGCTTCAGCTGCAGTGGCTTGGAGCGCGTCATGGGCAGCGGCGCGTGTGGAGCGTCTGGGTGCTGCGAGGGCACCTTGGTGAGCCGGAGCCCGAGAGAGGAGAGGAGAGCAGAGGAGAGCAGAGGTCGCACGTCAAGAGTGTCTGCCTGCCATTTTGGCTTGGCGCGTCGGCGTCTTCCTCCATCCACGAAGGAGCCTGCACGGTGCACTGGGTCCAGCGTGCTACACGGCACTGCCTTCTGCTGCCTGCCTGCCTGCCTGCCTGCCTGGCCGCCTGCCTGCTGCACTGCTGGAGAGGAAAGAGCGGATTGTCGGGCTGCGTGCAGCCAAGGAGCTGGCTGCAAAGGAGGGAAAGGGAGTATTGAGGAGCGGTTAGTGCGTGTTAGGTTTGGGTGTGGATGCAGCGGGGGCCGAGTCACCTCCATCAGCTGCTGGGGGCTGGGGCCGAGCCCGGTGCGTGGGGCTGCGCTGCGGGCAGGAGGGCTGCGGGGCTGGGGCAGTGGTGTGGGTGCAGCACCTGGGGCTGTGAGAGGGCGTGCAGCAGGGAGGGCGTTGGGCCCGAGCCGCGCTCGTGTTTGTGGCAGCACAGGGGCTGCAGGGGATGGCAGGAGCGCAGAGCAGAGCGGGGAGAGCCGGGCTGTATGAAGGCCAGGGCATGAAGTCTTCCCTTGGCAGCTACGGAGCTGCTGGGCTTTTCCCCCAAGTCTTCAGACTGTGGGGTGATAAGGCTCCGCAGCAAAGCCAGCCGGGCCCTCCTGATACCTAGGAAAGGGCAAAACAAATCAGAGTCTTTCAAGAGCACAAAGCAGTGAAGCACAGCACAAGCCATTTATTGCCTGCGTAGGTGATCTTCTCCAGGCATGTCCATTGGAGATGTGCAGACTGCGTGTGGACAGAAAGCAAACGGAAGGCAGGGGAGGGGCGGGGAGGGGAGGGGAGGGGCGGGGAGGGGAGGAGAAGAAAGTAAGAAATGAAAGGAAAGAAAAAGGGAAATGTGAAGGGGAAGAGAGAAAGAGAAAAGGAAAGGAAGAGAAAAGAGAAGCAAGGCAAAGAAAAGCAAGGCAAAGGAAAGCAAAAGGGGGAAAAGGGAAAAGGCAGAAAAGGAGAAGAAGACAAGTCGCATGCCGCCGGCGCCACCCGAGGGGAATCCGGCAGCGGCCCCCCCCCAGCTGCCCCTCCCCCTCGTCCAGGCCCCGGGCCGCCCCCAGGCCGGCCTTAGCAACGTGACGCCGCAGGCGGTTGGTAGGGCCGGGGCAGGAAGTGCTTGGTGCCGGCGGAGAGCACTTCCGGGGCAGCGCGGCATGGCGGCGCCGGGCCGGTGAGCGGGGCCGGGAGGAGCGGGCTGTGTGCTGGGAGCGGGGTCGGGCCTGGGTGCGGGGGCATGGAGGGGCGCTCGGGGGAGGAGCTGGCGGTGCTGCCGGCACGCAGAGGCGATGCGTGCGGCGCCGGCGAGTGGTGCGGGGTCGGGGGGCAGCTTCCTGTGAGGGAAGGCTGTGCGAGTGCGGAGCTTTGTTGGTGTTTGGGGTGTGCGAAGGAGGAGGCCCCGTAGGGCCTGGTTGTAGGCAGCAAAGCCCGGGCGGGCGGTGGAGCAAGGCGCCCGGGTGCTGTGTTGGCCGGAGGGTGCGGAGCTGGAAGAAGGTTTGTGAAGATGTGCTTGCTGTGGACGTCCCTTCTTGGGCCGAGCCAGGGCTGCCGTTGTGTGTGATTGTGTTTGTTGCTTGGGAGAAGTGCTGCCTCAGTAGAGTGGGGGGAGGGAGAGGGAGATTGTAAGACTGCCATCAGTCAGGAGCCCGGCACGTTTCTGCCTGCTTGGCTCATGCTGTTGTGTGGGTCCCCGCGAAGCATCGGTGAGCCAGGGTGGCCCCGTGTGTGTGCCAGCATTGTGCGCGGATGTGGAATGGAGTGAGAGTGATTGTAATGAAAATGCAGCTGGCCGTATTTCTGGTAGGGAATGGTTGAATCCGCAGCCGTGAGGCGCAAGAGGAGGCGCTGGATGCTAAGGTGGAAAGCGGAGCTTGTGTGTGCCAGGAGGCAGGCGTGGTGAGGTGCGCTTTGGAGCCTGCTGTTGTTGGCGCTGGGCTCGGGAGGCCCCTGAACATGGCGCTGTGTGCTGCGTGTGCCAGCCCCAAGAGATTCCCGTGTGGAAGAAGGGAGAGGCTGAAGGAGGCCGAGGGCCCTTTTCTCGGGGCCGGCTCCTCTGTGGCCTCTTGCTTGCCGGAGAGAAGGGCTGCCCGCTGGGCACAGGGAGCGCCTTCTAGCTGCCGTCCCGTGCCCTGTCCTGCAGCCCCCTCCTCATGCTATGTGGAACGCCATTGGCAGCAGTGCGGCTGCCATTTTAGAACCTTCGCCGCATCACAGCCGTCACCTTGGTCACCGCTGCCCCGGCCAACGCACTCGCCTCTGTGAGCTCTGGCAGCCATGTCAGGAGCAAAGAGAGCGAGGGGCGAAGCTTGCCCTATTTCCCATCGGAAGGGAGAGCTGGGGGCCCCAGTAGCGAAGAGGAGGAGGGGGGCCGCCTTGACCATCAAGCGGAGGAGGAAGGAGAAGAGAGTCCGTTTCCATCGCGCCTGGACCAGCGCTGTGACCACCTCCGTGGAGCCCATGGAGGTGGATCCACCTCCGGATGAGCCCATGGAGGTGGATCCGCCTCCGGATGAGCCCATGGAGGTGGATCCGCCTGCGGCACAGCTGGCCTGGCACCACACCACCGTGCCAGGCCCCGCATGGGCGCCGTCACAGCTCCACCGCCATCGCTGGTCCAGGCGCTCGGCTCCTTACCCGCTGCGCGGCCCCCGCCCCCAGCATTAGCTGGGTGGCATGAGTTACCATCTGCTCCTCCTCTGGAGCCAATTCTGCGGGCCCCCAGCTCCATCTTCACCCTGTTAAGTCCCCGTCCCTGGTTTACTTGTTGATTTTAGTGTTAAGTTTAGTGTTAGTGTTAGGATTAGGTTATTGTTCACGTTTTAGTGTTAGGAGTAGGTTCTTGTTCATGTTTGAGAGTTAGGAGTAGGTTCTTGTTCATGTTTTAGAGTTAGGCATAGGTTCCTGTTCTTCTGTTAGAGTTAGGCATAGGTTCCTTGTAGTCTTTTAGTGTTAGGCATAGGTTCCTGTTCATACTTGACAGTTAGGGGTCGATTGCTCCTGTTGGGTGGCAGTGAGCAGCGCTCACTCGGTAAGCACACGCCTGATTGATGATGCGAAGACATGAGTGCGAGTGCCGTGAGCACGGAGGCCTGATGGCATCTTGGATGGATTGAATTTGCAGCTTGTGACTTTTGTGTTGCAGACCGTCGAGGAGCAGAGTGTGAGTGGCTGCGCCGTTGCGTTGGGCCTCAGGAGAACAGTGTGTGACTGTGTCTCGAGCATCGTGCGTGGCCGTTGGCAGGTAGGTGTGCCTTCCTTTGCAGTAAGCAGTGCTTAGGCGTGAGCCCAGCTCATGCCCCTGTCCTCAGCAGATGGGCTTTCTGCGTGCTTTATTGCTGTGCTTGGTGCCGTCCGGCACAGCAGCAGCAAGGCCGTGAAGACGTACGTAGCCAGGTAGATGCAAATGCGCAGCTGATGGTAGGAATACTCTTGTTGTTGGTGTTCATGAGACAGTGGTCGTGCGTGTGCGATCAAGCTCAGGGAGAAGTTGATTCTTGCCTGTTCAGCTCTGGCTGAAATGCAAGTTTGGCGTCCCTCCTTGTGGTTGGGTCGGAAGACCAAGGCTATCTTGAGAGCACGTCTGTGAGTCAGGCTGGGAGTTTTTGCTAGCAGGAAGTCACAGCGTCGGAGCGCACGAATGGAATGATGGCTCTCGTTTGCCCCTTGTAGAAAGCAGCCTCCTGGAGAGCAGCAGAGCAGCAGGCTGTGTGCGCTATGGCCGCTGAAGTGCGTTTCTCGCCCCCTGAGGTCCCTGAGCCCACGCTGATGGAGAACGTGCTGCGCTCCGGCCTCTTGTTTGGAGCCGTTTTCCAGCTGGTGTGCGTGTGGGCCATAACCCTGCCAGTTCCCAAGTGCCCAGAGACAGTAAGTAGCGCTCTGTTTGATAGAGGTTGATAGAAATGCTGAGGCAATGGGCTGGGAGGGAAGCAGCTGGAGCCGTTGCCTACGGTAGCGCGCCGCGGCATTGCTGAGGGTGCGGCAGTTTGTTCTGTGCTTCCTTGGGCGTGCGTGCTGTTCGTGGTGGCACGCAAGGAGCCTGGAGGTGCAAGCTCATCTTATCGTGGTGCTGCTGCTGCTGCCTCTGTGGGCTGTGAGTGGCAGGCAGGGCATCCCCCTGTGCAGGGACTGCCTTGCAGGCAAGGCCTGTAGACTGTAGGTGACGTGGGATTTTTGGGAAGAAGACAGAG
Organism: Lagopus muta; assembly: GCF_023343835.1. Classification (NCBI taxonomy): domain Eukaryota; kingdom Metazoa; phylum Chordata; class Aves; order Galliformes; family Phasianidae; genus Lagopus; species Lagopus muta. The sequence goes on from NC_064451.1 coordinate 1,519,592, forward strand.
GTGGAGTTTCTGTTGTGCCCTGATGTCAGGAAGGCAATGTGCAGCACTGGCACCCAGAGCTGCCCAGTCAGGTGACTTGAGCTCCCAAAGCGAGCTGTGGGGCAATTGTCAGAAAGTTCCCTGACTTGACTGTTGGTGAATTGATTCGTGTAGGACTGGGACGGCTTGGAGTCTAAGACTTGGGAGACGGTGAAGAAACCAAAGGCAAGTGCTGCACAGCTAAGCAAGAAAGCCAAGAAGGAAAGCCAAAAGAAACGGTGAGGGCTTGAGCGCTAAGCCTCCAAGGCCAAAGGAAGCAGCTGGAATGCTGGCTGAGAGGTGCTCCAAAGGCAGCGCACTGTCCGTCTGGTTTTGTGGCGTGGCCGTGCTTTCCCTTGCCCGGACATTGGAGAGGAACTGAGGAAGCTGGAAGGGCTTCTGATGCGCGACCAAGAAATCGGACTTTGCCTGTGCGGGATTTCATGTGTGGCAAGAGCTGGGGATGCTGCATTCCTTCAGGGTCCTTCAGCTCGATAGCTGTTTCAGAATGTTGATGATGAGGTGAACTTAGCGCATGTCGCTGGTCCTGAGCGGTATCCAGCCTATTTTCTTGTCTGTTGACGTATCTACAGAATGCAACCCAAATCCCTTAGTTTAAAATAAAAGGGAAAGAAAGCTTTTAGACCTGGTGCTGCCTCTTTCAGTAGCTGGTCCAAACATGCCTGGCTTGGGCTGGCAGTGGCAGGGCGATGAACGGGCCGGCTTCACGTCCCTCCCTGGCGATGGAGCTGCTTTTCCCGCGTTTCCATGCTGGTCTTGCCCAGTGGTGGCCTTTCAGCCAAAGCGTAAGTGCGAGCGAAGCGTGTGAGCATCAGCTTGCTCTGTGAGGCGTGAGAGAAAGAAAAGGAGAGGAAGCAGCGCGCGAGGAAGCCAGGTGTCCCTGCACTCAGCCCCTTGAGCTCGTCCCTCCAGCTTCCCTGGTGGCTTTTTCAGCCTTGTGTAGCACTGACTGTTCCTGCTTGCCCTGGGAAGGCCAGCTGCAGCTGCGGGCAGCCGTGGCCTGCACGTCAGGCTGCCGTTGAGCCGCGAGGAGTTCAAGTGCGGGTGGGCTGGTGTGAAGAGCAGCGCTGGGAGTGGGGCAGGAGGAGAGGGCAGCGGGAGGGCTGCAGGTGAGCGCGCCTCGGGCCCAGAGCTCAGGCGTGAGCCGGGAGGGCAGCGAGCCGTGCTGCGCTGCTTCAGCTGCAGTGGCTTGGAGCGCGTCATGGGCAGCGGCGCGTGTGGAGCGTCTGGGTGCTGCGAGGGCACCTTGGTGAGCCGGAGCCCGAGAGAGGAGAGGAGAGCAGAGGAGAGCAGAGGTCGCACGTCAAGAGTGTCTGCCTGCCATTTTGGCTTGGCGCGTCGGCGTCTTCCTCCATCCACGAAGGAGCCTGCACGGTGCACTGGGTCCAGCGTGCTACACGGCACTGCCTTCTGCTGCCTGCCTGCCTGCCTGCCTGCCTGGCCGCCTGCCTGCTGCACTGCTGGAGAGGAAAGAGCGGATTGTCGGGCTGCGTGCAGCCAAGGAGCTGGCTGCAAAGGAGGGAAAGGGAGTATTGAGGAGCGGTTAGTGCGTGTTAGGTTTGGGTGTGGATGCAGCGGGGGCCGAGTCACCTCCATCAGCTGCTGGGGGCTGGGGCCGAGCCCGGTGCGTGGGGCTGCGCTGCGGGCAGGAGGGCTGCGGGGCTGGGGCAGTGGTGTGGGTGCAGCACCTGGGGCCGTGAGAGGGCGTGCAGCAGGGAGGGCGTTGGGCCCGAGCCGCGCTCGTGTTTGTGGCAGCACAGGGGCTGCAGGGGATGGCAGGAGCGCAGAGCAGAGCGGGGAGAGCCGGGCTGTATGAAGGCCAGGGCATGAAGTCTTCCCTTGGCAGCTACGGAGCTGCTGGGCTTTTCCCCCAAGTCTTCAGACTGTGGGGTGATAAGGCTCCGCAGCAAAGCCAGCCGGGCCCTCCTGATACCTAGGAAAGGGCAAAACAAATCAGAGTCTTTCAAGAGCACAAAGCAGTGAAGCACAGCACAAGCCATTTATTGCCTGCGTAGGTGATCTTCTCCAGGCATGTCCATTGGAGATGTGCAGACTGCGTGTGGACAGAAAGCAAACGGAAGGCAGGGGAGGGGCGGGGAGGGGAGGGGAGGGGCGGGGAGGGGAGGAGAAGAAAGTAAGAAATGAAAGGAAAGAAAAAGGGAAATGTGAAGGGGAAGAGAGAAAGAGAAAAGGAAAGGAAGAGAAAAGAGAAGCAAGGCAAAGAAAAGCAAGGCAAAGGAAAGCAAAAGGGGGAAAAGGGAAAAGGCAGAAAAGGAGAAGAAGACAAGTCGCATGCCGCCGGCGCCACCCGAGGGGAATCCGGCAGCGGCCCCCCCCCAGCTGCCCCTCCCCCTCGTCCAGGCCCCGGGCCGCCCCCAGGCCGGCCTTAGCAACGTGACGCCGCAGGCGGTTGGTAGGGCCGGGGCAGGAAGTGCTTGGTGCCGGCGGAGAGCACTTCCGGGGCAGCGCGGCACGGCGGCGCCGGGCCGGTGAGCGGGGCCGGGAGGAGCGGGCTGTGTGCTGGGAGCGGGGTCGGGCCTGGGTGCGGGGGCATGGAGGGGCGCTCGGGGGAGGAGCTGGCGGTGCTGCCGGCACGCAGAGGCGATGCGTGCGGCGCCGGCGAGTGGTGCGGGGTCGGGGGGCAGCTTCCTGTGAGGGAAGGCCGTGCGAGTGCGGAGCTTTGTTGGTGTTTGGGGTGTGCGAAGGAGGAGGCCCCGTAGGGCCTGGTTGTAGGCAGCAAAGCCCGGGCGGGCGGTGGAGCAAGGCGCCCGGGTGCTGTGTTGGCCGGAGGGTGCGGAGCTGGAAGAAGGTTTGTGAAGATGTGCTTGCTGTGGACGTCCCTTCTTGGGCCGAGCCAGGGCTGCCGTTGTGTGTGATTGTGTTTGTTGCTTGGGAGAAGTGCTGCCTCAGTAGAGTGGGGGGAGGGAGAGGGAGATTGTAAGACTGCCATCAGTCAGGAGCCCGGCACGTTTCTGCCTGCTTGGCTCATGCTGTTGTGTGGGTCCCCGCGAAGCATCGGTGAGCCAGGGTGGCCCCGTGTGTGTGCCAGCATTGTGCGCGGATGTGGAATGGAGTGAGAGTGATTGTAATGAAAATGCAGCTGGCCGTATTTCTGGTAGGGAATGGTTGAATCCGCAGCCGTGAGGCGCAAGAGGAGGCGCTGGATGCTAAGGTGGAAAGCGGAGCTTGTGTGTGCCAGGAGGCAGGCGTGGTGAGGTGCGCTTTGGAGCCTGCTGTTGTTGGCGCTGGGCTCGGGAGGCCCCTGAACATGGCGCTGTGTGCTGCGTGTGCCAGCCCCAAGAGATTCCCGTGTGGAAGAAGGGAGAGGATGAAGGAGGCCGAGGGCCCTTTTCTCGGGGCCGGCTCCTCTGTGGCCTCTTGCTTGCCGCAGAGAAGGGCTGCCCGCTGGGCACAGGGAGCGCCTTCTAGCTGCCGTCCCGTGCCCTGTCCTGCAGCCCCCTCCTCATGCTATGTGGAACGCCATTGGCAGCAGTGCGGCTGCCATTTTAGAACCTTCGCCGCATCACAGCCGTCACCTTGGTCACCGCTGCCCCGGCCAACGCACTCGCCTCTGTGAGCTCTGGCAGCCATGTCAGGAGCAAAGAGAGCGAGGGGTGAAGCTTGCCCTATTTCCCATCGGAAGGGAGAGCTGGGGGCCCCAGTAGCGAAGAGGAGGAGGGGGGCCGCCTTGACCATCAAGCGGAGGAGGAAGGAGAAGAGAGTCCGTTTCCATCGCGCCTGGACCAGCGCTGTGACCACCTCCGTGGAGCCCATGGAGGTGGATCCACCTCCGGATGAGCCCATGGAGGTGGATCCGCCTCCGGATGAGCCCATGGAGGTGGATCCGCCTGCGGCACAGCTGGCCTGGCACCACACCACCGTGCCAGGCCCCGCATGGGCGCCGTCACAGCTCCACCGCCATCGCTGGTCCAGGCGCTCGGCTCCTTACCCGCTGCGCGGCCCCCGCCCCCAGCATTAGCTGGGTGGCATGAGTTACCATCTGCTCCTCCTCTGGAGCCAATTCTGCGGGCCCCCAGCTCCAACTTCACCCTGTTAAGTCCCCGTCCCTGGTTTACTTGTTGATTTTAGTGTTAAGTTTAGTGTTAGTGTTAGGATTAGGTTATTGTTCACGTTTTAGTGTTAGGAGTAGGTTCTTGTTCATGTTTGAGAGTTAGGAGTAGGTTCTTGTTCATGTTTTAGAGTTAGGCATAGGTTCCTGTTCTTCTGTTAGAGTTAGGCATAGGTTCCTTGTAGTCTTTTAGTGTTAGGCATAGGTTCCTGTTCATACTTGACAGTTAGGGGTCGATTGCTCCTGTTGGGTGGCAGTGAGCAGCGCTCACTCGGTAAGCACACGCCTGATTGATGATGCGAAGACATGAGTGCGAGTGCCGTGAGCACGGAGGCCCGATGGCATCTTGGATGGATTGAATTTGCAGCTTGTGACTTTTGTGTTGCAGAGCGTCGAGGAGCAGAGTGTGAGTGGCTGCGCCGTTGCGTTGGGCCTCAGGAGAACAGTGTGTGACTGTGTCTCGAGCAGCGTGCGTGGCCGTTGGCAGGTAGGTGTGCCTTCCTTTGCAGTAAGCAGTGCTTAGGCGTGAGCCCAGCTCATGCCCCTGTCCTCAGCAGATGGGCTTTCTGCGTGCTTTATTGCTGTGCTTGGTGCCGTCCGGCACAGCAGCAGCAAGGCCGTGAAGACGTACGTAGCCAGGTAGATGCAAATGCGCAGCTGATGGTAGGAATACTCTTGTTGTTGGTGTTCATGAGACAGTGGTCGTGCGTGTGCGATCAAGCTCAGGGAGAAGTTGATTCTTGCCTGTTCAGCTCTGGCTGAAATGCAAGTTTGGCGTCCCTCCTTGTGGTTGGGTCGGAAGACCAAGGCTATCTTGAGAGCACGTCTGTGAGTCAGGCTGGGAGTTTTTGCTAGCAGGAAGTCACAGCGTCGGAGCGCACGAATGGAATGATGGCTCTCGTTTGCCCCTTGTAGAAAGCAGCCTCCTGGAGAGCAGCAGAGCAGCAGGCTGTGTGCGCTATGGCCGCTGAAGTGCGTTTCTCGCCCCCTGAGGTCCCTGAGCCCACGCTGATGGAGAACGTGCTGCGCTCCGGCCTCTTGTTTGGAGCCGTTTTCCAGCTGGTGTGCGTGTGGGCCATAACCCTGCCAGTTCCCAAGTGCCCAGAGACAGTAAGTAGCGCTCTGTTTGATAGAGGTTGATAGAAATGCTGAGGCAATGGGCTGGGAGGGAAGCAGCTGGAGCCGTTGCCTACGGTAGCGCGCCGCGGCATTGCTGAGGGTGCGGCAGTTTGTTGTGTGCTTCCTTGGGCGTGCGTGCTGTTCGTGGTGGCACGCAAGGAGCCTGGAGGTGCAAGCTCATCTTATGGTGGTGCTGCTGCTGCTGCCTCTGTGGGCTGTGAGTGGCAGGCAGGGCGTCCCCCTGTGCAGGGACTGCCTTGCAGGCAAGGCCTGTAGACTGTAGGTGACGTGGGATTTTTGGGCACAAGACAGAGGTGGAGTTTCTGTTGTGCCCTGATGTCAGGAAGGCAATGTGCAGCACTGGCACCCAGAGCTGCCCAGTCAGGTGACTTGAGCTCCCAAAGCGAGCTGTGGGGCAATTGTCAGAAAGTTCCCTGACTTGACTGTTGGTGAATTGATTCGTGTAGGACTGGGACGGCTTGGAGTCTAAGACTTGGGAGACGGTGAAGAAACCAAAGGCAAGTGCTGCACAGCTAAGCAAGAAAGCCAAGAAGGAAAGCCAAAAGAAACGGTGAGGGCTTGAGCGCTAAGCCTCCAAGGCCAAAGGAAGCAGCTGGAATGCTGGCTGAGAGGTGCTCCAAAGGCAGCGCACTGTCCGTCTGGTTTTGTGGCGTGGCCGTGCTTTCCCTTGCCCGGACATTGGAGAGGAACTGAGGAAGCTGGAAGGGCTTCTGATGCGCGACCAAGAAATCGGACTTTGCCTGTGCGGGATTTCATGTGTGGCAAGAGCTGGGGATGCTGCATTCCTTCAGGGTCCTTCAGCTCGATAGCTGTTTCAGAATGTTGATGATGAGGTGAACTTAGCGCATGTCGCTGGTCCTGAGCGGTATCCAGCCTATTTTCTTGTCTGTTGACGTATCTACAGAATGCAACCCAAATCCCTTAGTTTAAAATAAAAGGGAAAGAAAGCTTTTAGACCTGGTGCTGCCTCTTTCAGTAGCTGGTCCAAACATGCCTGGCTTGGGCTGGCAGTGGCAGGGCGATGAACGGGCCGGCTTCACGTCCCTCCCTGGCGATGGAGCTGCTTTTCCCGCGTTTCCATGCTGGTCTTGCCCAGTGGTGGCCTTTCAGCCAAAGCGTAAGTGCGAGCGAAGCGTGTGAGCATCAGCTTGCTCTGTGAGGCGTGAGAGAAAGAAAAGGAGAGGAAGCAGCGCGCGAGGAAGCCAGGTGTCCCTGCACTCAGCCCCTTGAGCTCGTCCCTCCAGCTTCCCTGGTGGCTTTTTCAGCCTTGTGTAGCACTGACTGTTCCTGCTTGCCCTGGGAAGGCCAGCTGCAGCTGCGGGCAGCCGTGGCCTGCACGTCAGGCTGCCGTTGAGCCGCGAGGAGTTCAAGTGCGGGTGGGCTGGTGTGAAGAGCAGCGCTGGGAGTGGGGCAGGAGGAGAGGGCAGCGGGAGGGCTGCAGGTGAGCGCGCCTCGGGCCCAGAGCTCAGGCGTGAGCCGGGAGGGCAGCGAGCCGTGCTGCGCTGCTTCAGCTGCAGTGGCTTGGAGCGCGTCATGGGCAGCGGCGCGTGTGGAGCGTCTGGGTGCTGCGAGGGCACCTTGGTGAGCCGGAGCCCGAGAGAGGAGAGGAGAGCAGAGGAGAGCAGAGGCCGCACGTCAAGAGTGTCTGCCTGCCATTTTGGCTTGGCGCGTCGGCGTCTTCCTCCATCCACGAAGGAGCCTGCACGGTGCACTGGGTCCAGCGTGCTACACGGCACTGCCTTCTGCTGCCTGCCTGCCTGCCTGCCTGCCTGGCCGCCTGCCTGCTGCACTGCTGGAGAGGAAAGAGCGGATTGTCGGGCTGCGTGCAGCCAAGGAGCTGGCTGCAAAGGAGGGAAAGGGAGTATTGAGGAGCGGTTAGTGCGTGTTAGGTTTGGGTGTGGATGCAGCGGGGGCCGAGTCACCTCCATCAGCTGCTGGGGGCTGGGGCCGAGCCCGGTGCGTGGGGCTGCGCTGCGGGCAGGAGGGCTGCGGGGCTGGGGCAGTGGTGTGGGTGCAGCACCTGGGGCCGTGAGAGGGCGTGCAGCAGGGAGGGCGTTGGGCCCGAGCCGCGCTCGTGTTTGTGGCAGCACAGGGGCTGCAGGGGATGGCAGGAGCGCAGAGCAGAGCGGGGAGAGCCGGGCTGTATGAAGGCCAGGGCATGAAGTCTTCCCTTGGCAGCTACGGAGCTGCTGGGCTTTTCCCCCAAGTCTTCAGACTGTGGGGTGATAAGGCTCCGCAGCAAAGCCAGCCGGGCCCTCCTGATACCTAGGAAAGGGCAAAACAAATCAGAGTCTTTCAAGAGCACAAAGCAGTGAAGCACAGCACAAGCCATTTATTGCCTGCGTAGGTGATCTTCTCCAGGCATGTCCATTGGAGATGTGCAGACTGCGTGTGGACAGAAAGCAAACGGAAGGCAGGGGAGGGGAGGGGAGGGGAGTGGAGGGGAGGAGAAGAAAGTAAGAAATGAAAGGAAAGAAAAAGGGAAATGTGAAGGGGAAGAGAGAAAGAGAAAAGGAAAGGAAGAGAAAAGAGAAGCAAGGCAAAGAAAAGCAAAAGGGGGAAAAGGGAAAAGGCAGAAAAGGAGAGGACAAGTCGCATGCCGCCGGCGCCACCCGAGGGGAATCCGGCAGCGGCCCCCCCCAGCTGCCCCTCCCCCTCGTCCAGGCCCCGGGCCGCCCCCAGGCCGGCCTTAGCAACGTGACGCCGCAGGCGGTTGGTAGGGCCGGGGCAGGAAGTGCTTGGTGCCGGCGGAGAGCACTTCCGGGGCAGCGCGGCATGGCGGCGCCGGGCCGGTGAGCGGGGCCGGGAGGAGCGGGCTGTGTGCTGGGAGCGGGGTCGGGCCTGGGTGCGGGGGCATGGAGGGGCGCTCGGGGGAGGAGCTGGCGGTGCTGCCGGCACGCAGAGGCGATGCGTGCGGCGCCGGCGAGTGGTGCGGGGTCGGGGGGCAGCTTCCTGTGAGGGAAGGCCGTGCGAGTGCGGAGCTTTGTTGGTGTTTGGGGTGTGCGAAGGAGGAGGCCCCGTAGGGCCTGGTTGTAGGCAGCAAAGCCCGGGCGGGCGGTGGAGCAAGGCGCCCGGGTGCTGTGTTGGCCGGAGGGTGCGGAGCTGGAAGAAGGTTTGTGAAGATGTGCTTGCTGTGGACGTCCCTTCTTGGGCCGAGCCAGGGCTGCCGTTGTGTGTGATTGTGTTTGTTGCCTGGGAGAAGTGCTGCCTCAGTAGAGTGGGGGGAGGGAGAGGGAGATTGTAAGACTGCCATCAGTCAGGAGCCCGGCACGTTTCTGGTACAAAACCCCAGATCTAAGGGGAAAAACAGGGATTTCTAGCAGAAAAGGCCATATTTATGGGGGAAAAAAACAAATTTCATGGGAAAAACTGGGATTTCTTGTAGAAAAAGCCATACGTGAGGGGGAAAATCTCAAATTTAAGGGAAAAAAAAGGCTTTTGTGGCAAAAAAAATATATATTTGAAGGCAAGACAGAGATTTCTATGAGAAAAAGTCATATTTAAGGACAAAAACCCTTGGTTTAAGGGTCAAAACAGGGATTTGTAGCTGAAAAAGTCGTATTTAAGGGGAAAAAGCCCTTATTTAATGAGATAAACCAGGGATTTCTAGGAGAAAAAGCCGTTTTTAAACGGAAAAAAAACCCAGATTTAATAGGATATAAGAGATTTCTAGCAGAAAAAGCCATATGTAAGGGGAATACCCCATATTTAAGGGGTAAAACAGGGATTTTTTGGGAGAAAAAAGCATATTTAAGGGGAAAAGCACCCGGTGTAATGGGAAAAACAGGGATTTCTGTGTGCAAACCTCAGATTTAAGGGAAAAAGCCCAGATTTAATGGAAAACCAGGGATTTCTGGCAGAAGAAGCCATGTTTAAGGGCGAAAACTACAGATTTATGGGGCAAAACGGATTTCTGTGAGAAAAGCCCAGATGTAATGGAAAAACAGGGATTTCTAGGAGAAAAAGACATATTTAAGGGGAAATACCCCAGATTTAAGGGGAAAAACAGGGATTTTTGGCAGAAAAAGGCATGTTTAAGGGTAAAAACCCCAGATTGAAAGGGAAAAACAGTGATTTCTGTGAGAAAAGCCCAGATTTAATGGAAAAAACAGGGATTTCTGGCAGAAAAAGCCACATTTAAGGGGAAATACCCCAGATATTGTTGGAAAACCAGGGATTTCTAGGAGAAAACCCGAAATTTATGGGGAAAAACAGGGATTTCTGTGAGAAAAGCCCAGATTTAAGGGGAATAACCGGGATTTCTCGCAGAAAGGGTAAAAACCCCAGATTGCAAGGGAAGACCAGGGATTTCTAGGAGAAAAAGCCACATTTAAGGGGAAATACCGCAGATATTGTTGGAAAAAGAGAGATTTCTAGCAGAAAAAGCCGTACTTAAGGGGAAAAAACCCCAGATTTAATGGGAATAACAGGGATTTCTAGCAGAAAAAGCCATATGTAAGTGGAAAACCCCATATTTAAGGGGTAAAACAGGGATTTTTTGGGAGAAAAAAGCATATTTAAGGGGAAAAGCACCCGGTGTAATGGGAAAAAACAGGGATTTCTGTGAGCAAACCCCAGATTTAAGCGGAAAAAGCCCAGATTTAATGGAAAACCAGGGATTTCTGGCAGAAGAAGCCATGTTTAAGGGCGAAAACTGCAGATTTATGGGGCAAAACAAGGATTTCTGTGAGAAAAGCCCAGATGTAATGGAAAAACAGGGATTTCTAGGAGAAAAAGCCATATTTAAGGGGAAAAACCTCAAATTTAAGGGGAAAAACAGGGATTTCTAGGAGAAAAAGCCATATTTTAGGGTAAAAACTCCAAATTTAATAGGAAAAACGGATTTCTAGGAGAAAACCCCAGTTTTATGGGGAAAAACAGGGATTTCTAGGTGGAAAAGCCATATTGAAGGGTAAAAACCCCAGATTGCAAGGGAAGACCAGGGATTTCTGTGAGAAAAAGCCACATTTAAGGGGAAATACCCCAGATATTGTTGGAAAAAGAGAGATTTCTAGCAGAAAAAGCCGTATTTAAGGGGAAAAAAACCCAGATTTAAAGGAGAAACCAGGGATTTCTGTCTGAAAATGCCATATTTAAGGGGAAAAAACCCCAGATTTAAAAGGAAATAAGGGATTTATAGCAGAAAAAGCCATATGTAAGTGGAAAACCCCATATTTCAGGGGAAAAGAGGGATTTTTTGGGAGAAAAAAAGCATATTTAAGGGGAAAAGCCCCCGGTGTAATGGGAAAAACAGGGATTTCTGTGAGCAAACCGCAGATTTCACAGAATCACAGAATTGCAGGGGTTGGAAGGGACCTCCAGAGCTCATCGAGTCCAACCCCCTGCCAAAGCAGTTCCCTACAGCAGGTCGCACAGGTCGGCATCCAGGCAGGTCTTGAACATCTCCAGAGAAGGAGACTTCACCACCTCCCTGGGCAGCCTGTTCCAGTGCTCCGTCACCTCACTGTAAAGAAGTTCTTGCGCATGTTTGTGCAGAACTTCCTATGCTGCAGTTTCCAGCCGTTTCCCCTTGTCCTGTCTCCACTCACCACTGAAAAGAGTCCGGCCTCGCCATTCTGCCCCCCACACCTCAGATATTTGTAGACCTGGATCAGGTCCCCTCTCAGTCTCCTTTTCTCAAGGCTGAACAGACCCAGTTAACAGTTAACTTCGGCGCTGTTCATCTGTTCATAAATCAGTACAGAGCATCCTCAGTTTCAGCCCATCACTGCTGTCAGCTGCCAGTCTGAATTTATCTTGATATGATACCCGGGAGCTTATTTACTAGAGCTTACCTGAGCAGGTATGGGTAGGAAACATAAGGTGTAAAACATTTCAGACGTCTGTTTCAATCCACACCTTTTTCCTTTGTGAGCCATAGAAGCAAATGATGAAAATAAAGGCCTTAAACTAGCATGTACCAAACATCTTTTCCAGGACAGCATCCAGGATTTGAGAAAGAGGGTTACTGTTCTTGACTGTCAGCTGCGGAAATCGGAGTCGGCTAGGAAGAGCTTTGAGGTGGCTACTGAAAAACTGCTACAATTCGTAGAGGTAACTGTGCCACTGCACTGTTCTGTTTGGAAAAGCCCTGTGTTGATTCCCCAGCTTGGTGCACCATGCTGGAAATACAGGTGCTGTTCTTGTAGGAATGTCTTTTCATCTTGCTGTACGTGGAGTCAGTGAAACTGGTTGGATTTCTTAAACGTATTTTTCACGAGCATACTGATTTCTGTGAAATATTGCAGAGGAAGAAGGCAGAAAAATGGTATTTAGTAATGTTTTGAAATGCTATAACAGAAACAACATTATGAAGTACAGATCAGAGCCCACGTGCCAAAGATCTGACCTTCTTGACTGCACTGATTTATGAGCTGTTAACTTCTTACTGTGGCCAACAGGTTGTGCATGAAACGCTTTCCGAAAACTCTCCTTCCTCGGCTGTTCTGAGGTAAGCAGATATGAGCTGTTATTCACACACATATTGAAAAATAATCTACTTTTGTCCCTAAAAATTGTCTTGTATTTTTTCCTTAGTTTTCTGTTGTGTGTTTCTGAATGCTGTTATTCTCAGTGCGGGGGTGGGAGATTAAATATGCTGTTTTATTTTAACTTTCCTAAAAGCCTTTGTTATACAGACAGAATAATTCTGAAACCAACTTATGCTTGATGATACTAGTGATTTTTTCATAGAATGACACTCAAGCTTTACTTTATTGAAGGGAACCTTTGCTCACCTTACAAATAAATGCCTTTTTCTCCCCTTCTTTTAGTGGCAGAAGGACACCATTGTCTTCTAAAGCACTTCTTGCCCGGCTGGGGAGGATTGGACCAACTGTTACCACAGCTCTTGCAGCAGAAGCCAGAGACCTTGCCAAGTCTGTCCGTGCCATTCTGGAAGTAAACTGTGAGTAAGAGCTGCGTGCCTGTGTGTGTGTACACTTGTATACATGCACATAAGCACTTCATTTCTTTCATTAAATGTTGGAGCTTTAGCATCTTGCTCAGTAATTGAGCATGATGAGTTTCAGCAGTCGCCTTGTTTGTTTTTTCCCAAGTGTGGAAAAAGGCTCCTGAGTATGGGTTCTGTTCCCACTGTGTTCAGAGTGTGGTGTGGGTATGGTTACCAGAATGCACTGTCTTTCAGAATGACAGAAGACCTACCAAAGCAGGCTAGGGGCTGCTGCTCCTATCCTGTCAGTGTTTCCAGCCCTAACCTTACCATAACATTAACTCCTTCAAGTGCATTGATCTCTCATGCTTGTTTTGGTGGCTTTTTTGTGGTCTGTCTCACCCAGAAGAATTTATACACTGTATTATTTTTTCATTTGATTCTGAGACTACAGAGCTGCCTTCATTCTGGTAGCTTAGGATTCAATCAGTACTTCAGAAAAATACAGAAAGTAGAAGATGAAAAGCTTTTATATGTCTGGAGTTACAAGTGTTCTTCCTTCTTAATGCTCTTAAAATATACATGCATATTTTCCTTTATTTTAAGCACACATCACAGGGCAGTTCATTGCAAAAGGGCTACTAATGTCAGCTGAGTGTAGTAGTAATTACCCTATTTAAGTAAATTGAATGTATTTGCTAATTCCCTGAGTCATGTAACAGTGTGACTTCTTCAGAACTAAATAGTGTAAACAAAGAACAAAAAAGTAAATAAGACTTTGTAACAGTGATATTTGAATGATAATGAGGTCACGGAGTTTTTTGGAATCTTTAAATATTCTTCTAGGAAAATGCACGGGGCATTTCCTTGTGTTATTTCTGTTAGCATGTGTGTTGTTTTGGTGGGCTGGCAGTTTGGGAGCAGTGGATCCAGTTTTTACATTTGTTCTTTTTCCTTTGCCTTTTGCACATGCTCTTTGCTTTGGAGTTAATAACAGTGGCCAGGAGGGAGGGGAATTTGTTTTCCACCAGTGACAATGGAAGTGTGCTGTCACATTAAGTTGTTTCTATCACACTAGACAGGAAATCATGCAAGGAAAACTTTTAGTCCTAAATGCAATTGAATTCTACCGTGTGGTTGTCAAGCATAACAGGTAGGACACGTCAGAAAGTTCTAGAGCCACAGCAAGGATCCCTTGTATGAACCTGTAAGTTGAAAACAGCTCTGCAGAGAAGGATTTAAAGATTGAGCATCATCCTTCCGAATTCATTCTCATTTGGAGAGCATTACAGATAGACTTGGGATGTGATGAGCTTGTGTGTGAGATTAAAGCTTTAAGGCTTTCCTCTCTCAAAGAAAAGAAAAGAAAAAAAAAGACAAATAGTTACAGCACAGGAACTGGCATTCTGTCTGCAGCCTTCTAGGCCAGATTCTCACAGCACATTCTCTGTGTGATCTTCTGATTTCTTGCAGATGTGCTGTCCTAAAAAGGGCTCTCATGTATGTAGCATTTCATAAATATCATACATTAAAGAAAAAAGGACTGTAGGCACTACTTAGAAGACTTCCTTTTTATCCAGACAAGTGCCTCCAAATTAAAATTTGTTATTGAGTTCTTACAGAACTGGATTGAATACTTCTGAGATGGCTAAGTGGATAAAAATCTACTGCTGGACATTCATCATTATACCCTTTAATTTTTACTTTATTTACAGTAGATGTGAAACACGTCTAGGTGTAGAGTGTTCTTCTAAATGGAAACTGATTTCCTTGTTAAAAATCCTCCTTGACATCCAGAACAAAGTGGCATATGCATGAGCTAGCTGCACAGAGTGACCTCTGTTGCACAATAGCTTCACATTTTGCCTGGGGGAAGAGGTTTAAAAGAAGTTCAGTGTATTCTTGAAACTCTCCAAGTACACATTGCTTTGTCTGTAATGATGCTGCAGAGCAGTTTTCAGCTTGGTAGGCTGAATGACAGCTACGTGATGTCAGTTTGGTGATTTAAGCCAGGATTCTGTATCAAACAAACAAAACCAAACCCCTTTGTTTTACAGTGCTTACTACTACAGGATCCTCCAGTTCCAGAAATGCAAATCAGAGTAATAAACAGCATAATCAAGCACGTCTCTTGAAAGATTCATTCTTCATCTTCCTGAAAGGCTGTTAGCTATTTTTAGGCAGTAAGTCTTGGGAGGCCTTTCTGCTTTGCAGAATAGCATCTCCTTAAGACACAAAGAAAATTACTTTCATCTTACAAAGGATCATAATGCCTCAGCAAAGGAACCGTAACATTTGAAAGTAGCTGCTGCTGCACTTAGTAGTCCATATGGTAAAGAAAAAACTGGAGAAAGCAACTTCTTCTTTTCTATTACAAAATTTAGAAAGCAATATACTTGCTACTGATAATGGCAAAAATCTGATTAGCTCTGGAACATACTTCTCTCTTCATACAGCAGCAGGCGGTGAGCATTTGGAAACGTTCAGCAGAATAACACAGCATTCAAGTATTCTGACTGCTAATTTCCTCACCCTGCCTCTGACTTTTCTATTAAAAAATACAGTCTTGCCCTTGTTGATATAATCCCAGCCATCAGTATCTGCTACGTGCTCAGAACCCTGCTTCTCTGATCACAGGCACTAAAGCAGCATATCTTGAGCTATTTCTTGACATCGTTTTCCTTTAATCTCTTTTCCTGCCTGGGATCTGGCCGTCATTGGAAGTTCACTAGAAGTATCTCCAAAGACATATCTTCAAAAATCCTGCTGCCCTGGTTTTGATCTCTCCAGGTACCGCTGTAGGCATTATGCATTCACTTATGAAGATCCTACAGGCAGGGGTTCAGTTGCCCACTTTTTGCGTTCATTTTCCTTGTATGCTGATTGCACATAAAAAGAAGGCAATGGGAAGAGCTGGTGATCAGCAGCCATGGGTGTTTGTTCTTTTGGTAGTGAAGCTGCTGTTACTTTCTGGACCACAGATGAAGTCTTACATCTCAGGTACTAACAGCTAAAATATGGAATCCCTCCATTTCTTCTGTTTACTTTTTAAACTACATTATGGTAAGTTGCCAACACAGCTCCATGTTTAGCAAGCTGTTAGTTGTCCCTTCTCATTCCTTTGACACAGTTATGTGGCAGAGCTACAAGGAAAAGTAGCAAGTCTTCTCAAACAGCAGTTGCTAATTTGAGAATAGTTAATACTGCTAAATATTCATGTTCTTTTTAATTACACATTACAGCCTCAGTATATTTATTACAGTCAAATTAATGCCATATACTTCATTAGTTTTGTTCTTAAAATTAAGGATATGGCAGTGGTGTAATTTTGTACAGCTGTTTGGCTTAGCTGATTGGGAAAGTTGTGGAGAAGTTAATAGGCAAGCACTGGGTGTTTCCCCCTGCCTTTTTGATTTATGTGCATTGGTATCTAGCTGTGATTGTGAGACAGGCACACTGTGGCTAACTTGACTCTTAGTAATTAGTGTAGTGGTATTAAAGATGCATTTGCAGAGCCCAAGTATCAAAATTCTTCCCTTCCATTGACCCTGCAAATATTTTCAGATTGCTGGCACTTGCTCGTGCTGCTTTGTCTTTATTTTTTCAGTGTCAGAGCAAGAAAATAATTCCCTGTGAGGTGTCTTTCTAGGGACACTTCTGCACTGGGAGGACAACATTGCTTTAATATAGTTCCAGCTAATAAACTCGGAATGTACCTTTTCTTCCTGAATGAAAGAGCTGCTTGAGAAAGAGCAGCATAATAACAACTGAAGAGATAACTGTACATTCACTGTTCTGGTAAGGCCATAAGTATTTCAGTGACTTACTCAAATCAGAAATGAGGAGACCTCATTATTTGTTGTATTAAATTATACAACATATATCCTTAAAGCATCTATACAGCTCCCATTGTTTTTGACTAGCAAAAGTAGTAATCTTAAAATCTATGCTGTGTGCTTTGAAGGTGTAGAGGTTACATTTGTTAATTAGCAGCACTGGTATTCTGGTGTCCTGCTCTTCTTGATAGAAAACAATGCTCATTAAGGAAATACCTGAACTTAAAAGCCGTGTCTATAGTGTTAAATAAATAAATAAGCCTAGTGAGGCCACGTTGGGGTTTAATGGTTGACTAGAAAGGCAGCAGACAGCAAAAGCTCTCAGTTTTGCTTTTGGGTTTTCTGTTCAGTTTTAATGTGATTGATGGGGTGTGTGTTGAGGTGCTATCTTGCAACCTAAAAAAAGCCATAAAGTCTGTTTCTTTGGGCAGGATGGATTTGATTTGACAGTGAATACTTGGAAGGAGACAAGTGAAGACTTGTTTGGTACATAACGTAATGCACATGCATTACTTCTGTGAATTTGAGGTATAAAAATGCCTTGTGAATGGGAAGCAGAAGAAATATGTATATGTAATGTAAATCACACAGACGCTTCCAAAACTAGACAAGTACTTGGAACAGTACCATGAATCTGAAAACACATGGCTAGAAAGAATCTCCAGCAATTAGGTAGAGCACCTGCCTGCCTTCAGCAATTACACCTACATGAATCCAGAGGTGTTTGTCAAACATATTCTGCTTTCTGGCTTTTCTAGACAAACGATTCCCATGCTTAATTATCTTTGCCATTAGGAGGCTTTTCCTTTGGCCTAAATCCTCACTGTGGTTTAAGTCCATTGCTGCTTTTCTTCATGCCAGTGGTTATTGAAAACATCCTAGTATGTTCTTCTTTGTGGTACCTTTTAATATATTTGAAGATATCATTTCACCATTGAATTTTCTGTTCCCAAAATAAGCCCCTAATACCAGTTTGCTCATTTTTTGCTGTTCTGGCTGTTTTATCATTCTTTTGTTTCTCTGGATTCTTTCCAGTTCATCAACATTGCATTATGCTGTAGGAATTGAGACCTTCCTATGGGAAATAAAATGGACTAATCAGTTTGTTTGCTTTAAGATACAGCGTACAAAAGCTCTTAGGCTGGTACACGTGTTCCTCTTTCCAGGTTTCAATTCATGTCCAAGAATCAGAACATTGCAAATTGCAGTTATGTACAAGCTGGGAAGCTACATAAGAGGTGATACTTAGAAGGACAGAATAATTTCATCGTCTGATCACATTACAAGAAAAACTATTTAAAGTACCATGAAGGGATACTTTAAAGCAATTTTTAAGGGCGAAAACTGCAGATTTATGGGGCAAAACAAGGATTTCTGTGAGAAAAGCCCAGATGTAATGGAAAAACAGGGATTTTTGGGAGAAAAAGCCACATTTAAGGGGAAAAGCCCCAGATTTAATGAGAAAACCGGGATTTTCTTGCAGAAAAAGCCATATTTAAGGGTAAAAACACCAGATTTAAGGGGAAAAACAGGGATTTCTGACAGAAAAAGCCATTTTATGGGGAAAAACCCCAGATTTAATGGGAAAACAGGGCTTTCTAGGAGGAAAAGCCATATTTTAGGGTAAAAACTCCAGATTTAAGGGGAAAAAACCCAGGTTGAAAGGGAATAACAGGGATGTCTAGGAGAAAAAGCCACATTTAAGGGGAAATACCCCAGATTTAATGGGAAAAACAGGGATTTCTGGGAGAAAACCCCAGATTTAAGGGGAAAAACAGGGATTTCTGGGAGAAAAGCCCAGATTTAATGGAAAAACAGGGATTTTTTGGGAGAAAAAACCATATTTCAGGAGAAAAACCCAAGATTATTGGGAATAAACAGGGATTTCTGGCAGAAAAAAGCCAATTTTAAGGGGAAAAACCCCTGAATTAATGGGAGAAACAGGGATTTCTGTGAGAAAAAGCCATATTTAAGGGGAAAAACCCCAGATTTAAGGGGAAAAACAGGGATTTCTAGGGGAAAAAGCCATATGTAAGTGGAAAACCCCATATTTAAGGAGGAAAAGAGGGATTTTTGGGGAGAAAAAAGCATATTTAAGGGGAAAAGCCGCCGGTGTAATGGGAAAAACAGGGATTTCTGTGAGCAAACCCCAGATTTAAGGGGAAAAAGCCCAGATTGAATGGAAAACCAGGGATTTCTGGCAGAAGAAGCCATGTTTAAGGGCGAAAACTGCAGATTTATGGGGCAAAACAAGGATTTCTGTGAGAAAAGCCCAGATGTAATGGAAAAACAGGGATTTTGGGGAGAAAAAGCCATATTTAAGGGGAAAAAACACAGATTTAATGGGAATAACAGGGATTTCTTTGAGATAACCCCAGATTTAATGGGAAAACAGGGCTTTCTAGGGGAACAAGCCATATATAATGGGAAAAACCCCAAATTTATAAGGAAAAACAGGGATTTCTGGCACAAAAAGCCACATTTAAGGGTAAAAACCCCAGATTAAAGATGAAAAACAGGGATTTCTGGCAGAAAAAGCCATATTTAAGGGGAAAAACCCCAGATTTAATAGAAAAAAAACAGGGATTTCTAGGAGAAAACCCCCGTTTTATGGGGAAAAACAGGGATTTCTAGGTGGAAAAGCCACATTGAAGTGTAAAAACCCCAGATTGCAAGGGAAAACCAGGGATTTCTAGGAGAAAAAGTCACATTTAAGGGGAAATACCCCAGATATTGTTGGAAAAAGAGAGATTTCTAGCAGAAAAAGCCGTATGTAAGGGGAAAAAAAACCCAGATTTAAAGGGAGAAATAGGGATTTCTGTGAGAAAAAGCCCAGATGTTGTGGAAAAGCAGGGATTTCTAGGAGTAAAAGCCATATTGAAGGGTAAAATCCCCAGATTTAATAGGAAAAACAGGGATTTCTAGGAGAAAATTCCTGTTTTATGGGGAAAAACAGACATTTCTAGGTGGAAAAGCCATATTGAAGGGTAAAACCCCCAGATTGCAAGGGAAAACCAGGGATTTATAGGAGAAAAAGCCACATTTAAGGGGAAATACCCCAGATATTGTTGAAAAAAGAGAGATTTCTAGCAGAAAAAGCCCAATTTAAGGGGAAAAAAACCCAGATTTAAAGGGGAAACCAGGGATTTCTGGCAGAGAAATGGGACAGAGAGTTTTGGGAGAAAACCCCTGATTTAATGAAAAGAACAGGGATTTCCGTGAGAAAACACCAGAATTAAGGGGAAAAACCCCTCATTTAAAAGGAAAAACAGTGATTTCTGGAAGAAAAAGCCATATTTAAGGGCAAAAACCCCAGATTGAATTGTAAAACCAGGATTTTCTGGCAGAACAAGCCATATTTAAGGGTAAAAAAAGGGATTTCTGGCTGAAAAAGCCATATTTAAGGGGAAAAACCCCAGATTCAATGGCAATAACAGGGATTTCTGTGAGAAATCCCCAGATTTAAGGGGAAAAACAGAGATTTCTAGGAGAAAACCCCTGAATTAGGGGGAAACGCAAGGATTTCTAGCAGAAAAAGCCACATTTAAGGGGAAATACCCCAGATAGAATGGGAGAAACAGGAATTTCTGTGAGAAAAGCGTTTCCAGCGTTTCCATGCTGCTCTTGCCCAGTGGTGGCCTTTCAGCCAAAGGCCAGAGTGGGGGGAGGGAGAGGGAGATTGTAAGACTGCCATCAGTCAGGAGCCCGGCACGTTTCTGCCTGCTTGGCTCATGCTGTTGTGTGGGTCCCCGCGAAGCATCGGTGAGCCAGGGTGGCCCCGTGTGTGTGCCAGCATTGTGCGCGGATGTGGAATGGAGTGAGAGTGATTGTAATGAAAATGCAGCTGGCCGTATTTCTGGTAGGGAATGGTTGAATCCGCAGCCGTGAGGCGCAAGAGGAGGCGCTGGATGCTAAGGTGGAAAGCGGAGCTTGTGTGTGCCAGGAGGCAGGCGTGGTGAGGTGCGCTTTGGAGCCTGCTGTTGTTGGCGCTGGGCTCGGGAGGCCCCTGAACATGGCGCTGTGTGCTGCGTGTGCCAGCCCCAAGAGATTCCCGTGTGGAAGAAGGGAGAGGCTGAAGGAGGCCGAGGGCCCTTTTCTCGGGGCCGGCTCCTCTGTGGCCTCTTGCTTGCCGGAGAGAAGGGCTGCCCGCTGGGCACAGGGAGCGCCTTCTAGCTGCCGTCCCGTGCCCTGTCCTGCAGCCCCCTCCTCATGCTATGTGGAACGCCATTGGCAGCAGTGCGGCTGCCATTTTAGAACCTTCGCCGCATCACAGCCGTCACCTTGGTCACCGCTGCCCCGGCCAACGCACTCGCCTCTGTGAGCTCTGGCAGCCATGTCAGGAGCAAAGAGAGCGAGGGGCGAAGCTTGCCCTATTTCCCATCGGAAGGGAGAGCTGGGGGCCCCAGTAGCGAAGAGGAGGAGGGGGGCCGCCTTGACCATCAAGCGGAGGAGGAAGGAGAAGAGAGTCCGTTTCCATCGCGCCTGGACCAGCGCTGTGACCACCTCCGTGGAGCCCATGGAGGTGGATCCACCTCCGGATGAGCCCATGGAGGTGGATCCACCTCCGGATGAGCCCATGGAGGTGGATCCGCCTGCGGCACAGCTGGCCTGGCACCACACCACCGTGCCAGGCCCCGCATGGGCGCCGTCACAGCTCCACCGCCATCGCTGGTCCAGGCGCTCGGCTCCTTACCCGCTGCGCGGCCCCCGCCCCCAGCATTAGCTGGGTGGCATGAGTTACCATCTGCTCCTCCTCTGGAGCCAATTCTGCGGGCCCCCAGCTCCATCTTCACCCTGTTAAGTCCCCGTCCCTGGTTTACTTGTTGATTTTAGTGTTAAGTTTAGTGTTAGTGTTAGGATTAGGTTATTGTTCACGTTTTAGTGTTAGGAGTAGGTTCTTGTTCATGTTTGAGAGTTAGGAGTAGGTTCTTGTTCATGTTTTAGAGTTAGGAGTAGGTTCTTGTTCATGTTTTAGAGTTAGGCATAGGTTCCTGTTCTTCTGTTAGAGTTAGGCATAGGTTCCTTGTAGTCTTTTAGTGTTAGGCATAGGTTCCTGTTCATACTTGACAGTTAGGGGTCGATTGCTCCTGTTGGGTGGCAGTGAGCAGCGCTCACTCGGTAAGCACACGCCTGATTGATGATGCGAAGACATGAGTGCGAGTGCCGTGAGCACGGAGGCCCGATGGCATCTTGGATGGATTGAATTTGCAGCTTGTGACTTTTGTGTTGCAGACCGTCGAGGAGCAGAGTGTGAGTGGCTGCGCCGTTGCGTTGGGCCTCAGGAGAACAGTGTGTGACTGTGTCTCGAGCAGCGTGCGTGGCCGTTGGCAGGTAGGTGTGCCTTCCTTTGCAGTAAGCAGTGCTTAGGCGTGAGCCCAGCTCATGCCCCTGTCCTCAGCAGATGGGCTTTCTGCGTGCTTTATTGCTGTGCTTGGTGCCGTCCGGCACAGCAGCAGCAAGGCCGTGAAGACGTACGTAGCCAGGTAGATGCAAATGCGCAGCTGATGGTAGGAATACTCTTGTTGTTGGTGTTCATGAGACAGTGGTCGTGCGTGTGTGATCAAGCTCAGGGAGAAGTTGATTCTTGCCTGTTCAGCTCTGGCTGAAATGCAAGTTTGGCGTCCCTCCTTGTGGTTGGGTCGGAAGACCAAGGCTATCTTGAGAGCACGTCTGTGAGTCAGGCTGGGAGTTTTTGCTAGCAGGAAGTCACAGCGTCGGAGCGCACGAATGGAATGATGGCTCTCGTTTGCCCCTTGTAGAAAGCAGCCTCCTGGAGAGCAGCAGAGCAGCAGGCTGTGTGCGCTATGGCCGCTGAAGTGCGTTTCTCGCCCCCTGAGGTCCCTGAGCCCACGCTGATGGAGAACGTGCTGCGCTCCGGCCTCTTGTTTGGAGCCGTTTTGCAGCTTGTGTGCGTGTGGGCCATAACCCTGCCAGTTCCCAAGTGCCCAGAGACAGTAAGTAGCGCTCTGTTTGATAGAGGTTGATAGAAATGCTGAGGCAATGGGCTGGGAGGGAAGCAGCTGGAGCCGTTGCCTACGGTAGCGCGCCGCGGCATTGCTGAGGGTGCGGCAGTTTGTTGTGTGCTTCCTTGGGCGTGCGTGCTGTTCGTGGTGGCACGCAAGGAGCCTGGAGGTGCAAGCTCATCTTATGGTGGTGCTGCTGCTGCTGCCTCTGTGGGCTGTGAGTGGCAGGCAGGGCGTCCCCCTGTGCAGGGACTGCCTTGCAGGCAAGGCCTGTAGACTGTAGGTGACATGGGATTTTTGGGAAGAAGACAGAGGTGGAGTTTCTGTTGTGCCCTGATGTCAGGAAGGCAATGTGCAGCACTGGCACCCAGAGCTGCCCAGTCAGGTGACTTGAGCTCCCAAAGCGAGCTGTGGGGCAATTGTCAGAAAGTTCCCTGACTTGACTGTTGGTGAATTGATTCGTGTAGGACTGGGACGGCTTGGAGTCTAAGACTTGGGAGACGGTGAAGAAACCAAAGGCAAGTGCTGCACAGCTAAGCAAGAAAGCCAAGAAGGAAAGCCAAAAGAAACGGTGAGGGCTTGAGCGCTAAGCCTCCAAGGCCAAAGGAAGCAGCTGGAATGCTGGCTGAGAGGTGCTCCAAAGGCAGCGCACTGTCCGTCTGGTTTTGTGGCGTGGCCGTGCTTTCCCTTGCCCGGACATTGGAGAGGAACTGAGGAAGCTGGAAGGGCTTCTGATGCGCGACCAAGAAATCGGACTTTGCCTGTGCGGGATTTCATGTGTGGCAAGAGCTGGGGACGCTGCATTCCTTCAGGGTCCTTCAGCTCGATAGCTGTTTCAGAATGTTGATGATGAGGTGAACTTAGCGCATGTCGCTGGTCCTGAGCGGTATCCAGCCTATTTTCTTGTCTGTTGACGTATCTACAGAATGCAACCCAAATCCCTTAGTTTAAAATAAAAGGGAAAGAAAGCTTTTAGACCTGGTGCTGCCTCTTTCAGTAGCTGGTCCAAACATGCCTGGCTTGGGCTGGCAGTGGCAGGGCGATGAACGGGCCGGCTTCACGTCCCTCCCTGGCGATGGAGCTGCTTTTCCCGCGTTTCCATGCTGGTCTTGCCCAGCGGTGGCCTTTCAGCCAAAGCGTAAGTGCGAGCGAAGCGTGTGAGCATCAGCTTGCTCTGTGAGGCGTGAGAGAAAGAAAAGGAGAGGAAGCAGCGCGCGAGGAAGCCAGGTGTCCCTGCACTCAGCCCCTTGAGCTCGTCCCTCCAGCTTCCCTGGTGGCTTTTTCAGCCTTGTGTAGCACTGACTGTTCCTGCTTGCCCTGGGAAGGCCAGCTGCAGCTGCGGGCAGCCGTGGCCTGCACGTCAGGCTGCCGTTGAGCCGCGAGGAGTTCAAGTGCGGGTGGGCTGGTGTGAAGAGCAGCGCTGGGAGTGGGGCAGGAGGAGAGGGCAGCGGGAGGGCTGCAGGTGAGCGCGCCTCGGGCCCAGAGCTCAGGCGTGAGCCGGGAGGGCAGCGAGCCGTGCTGCGCTGCTTCAGCTGCAGTGGCTTGGAGCGCGTCATGGGCAGCGGCGCGTGTGGAGCGTCTGGGTGCTGCGAGGGCACCTTGGTGAGCCGGAGCCCGAGAGAGGAGAGGAGAGCAGAGGAGAGCAGAGGTCGCACGTCAAGAGTGTCTGCCTGCCATTTTGGCTTGGCGCGTCGGCGTCTTCCTCCATCCACGAAGGAGCCTGCAGGGTGCACTGGGTCCAGCGTGCTACACGGCACTGCCTTCTGCTGCCTGCCTGCCTGCCTGCCTGCCTGGCCGCCTGCCTGCTGCACTGCTGGAGAGGAAAGAGCGGATTGTCGGGCTGCGTGCAGCCAAGGAGCTGGCTGCAAAGGAGGGAAAGGGAGTATCGAGGAGCGGTTAGTGCGTGTTAGGTTTGGGTGTGGATGCAGCGGGGGCCGAGTCACCTCCATCAGCTGCTGGGGGCTGGGGCCGAGCCCGGTGCGTGGGGCTGCGCTGCGGGCAGGAGGGCTGCGGGGCTGGGGCAGTGGTGTGGGTGCAGCACCTGGGGCCGTGAGAGGGCGTGCAGCAGGGAGGGCGTTGGGCCCGAGCCGCGCTCGTGTTTGTGGCAGCACAGGGGCTGCAGGGGATGGCAGGAGCGCAGAGCAGAGCGGGGAGAGCCGGGCTGTATGAAGGCCAGGGCATGAAGTCTTCCCTTGGCAGCTACGGAGCTGCTGGGCTTTTCCCCCAAGTCTTCAGACTGTGGGGTGATAAGGCTCCGCAGCAAAGCCAGCCGGGCCCTCCTGATACCTAGGAAAGGGCAAAACAAATCAGAGTCTTTCAAGAGCACAAAGCAGTGAAGCACAGCACAAGCCATTTATTGCCTGCGTAGGTGATCTTCTCCAGGCATGTCCATTGGAGATGTGCAGACTGCGTGTGGACAGAAAGCAAACGGAAGGCAGGGGAGGGGCGGGGAGGGGAGGGGAGGGGCGGGGAGGGGAGGAGAAGAAAGTAAGAAATGAAAGGAAAGAAAAAGGGAAATGTGAAGGGGAAGAGAGAAAGAGAAAAGGAAAGGAAGAGAAAAGAGAAGCAAGGCAAAGAAAAGCAAGGCAAAGGAAAGCAAAAGGGGGAAAAGGGAAAAGGCAGAAAAGGAGAAGAAGACAAGTCGCATGCCGCCGGCGCCACCCGAGGGGAATCCGGCAGCGGCCCCCCCCAGCTGCCCCTCCCCCTCGTCCAGGCCCCGGGCCGCCCCCAGGCCGGCCTTAGCAACGTGACGCCGCAGGCGGTTGGTAGGGCCGGGGCAGGAAGTGCTTGGTGCCGGCGGAGAGCACTTCCGGGGCAGCGCGGCATGGCGGCGCCGGGCCGGTGAGCGGGGCCGGGAGGAGCGGGCTGTGTGCTGGGAGCGGGGTCGGGCCTGGGTGCGGGGGCATGGAGGGGCGCTCGGGGGAGGAGCTGGCGGTGCTGCCGGCACGCAGAGGCGATGCGTGCGGCGCCGGCGAGTGGTGCGGGGTCGGGGGGCAGCTTCCTGTGAGGGAAGGCTGTGCGAGTGCGGAGCTTTGTTGGTGTTTGGGGTGTGCGAAGGAGGAGGCCCCGTAGGGCCTGGTTGTAGGCAGCAAAGCCCGGGCGGGCGGTGGAGCAAGGCGCCCGGGTGCTGTGTTGGCCGGAGGGTGCGGAGCTGGAAGAAGGTTTGTGAAGATGTGCTTGCTGTGGACGTCCCTTCTTGGGCCGAGCCAGGGCTGCCGTTGTGTGTGATTGTGTTTGTTGCTTGGGAGAAGTGCTGCCTCAGTAGAGTGGGGGGAGGGAGAGGGAGATTGTAAGACTGCCATCAGTCAGGAGCCCGGCACGTTTCTGCCTGCTTGGCTCATGCTGTTGTGTGGGTCCCCGCGAAGCATCGGTGAGCCAGGGTGGCCCCGTGTGTGTGCCAGCATTGTGCGCGGATGTGGAATGGAGTGAGAGTGATTGTAATGAAAATGCAGCTGGCCGTATTTCTGGTAGGGAATGGTTGAATCCGCAGCCGTGAGGCGCAAGAGGAGGCGCTGGATGCTAAGGTGGAAAGCGGAGCTTGTGTGTGCCAGGAGGCAGGCGTGGTGAGGTGCGCTTTGGAGCCTGCTGTTGTTGGCGCTGGGCTCGGGAGGCCCCTGAACATGGCGCTGTGTGCTGCGTGTGCCAGCCCCAAGAGATTCCCGTGTGGAAGAAGGGAGAGGCTGAAGGAGGCCGAGGGCCCTTTTCTCGGGGCCGGCTCCTCTGTGGCCTCTTGCTTGCCGGAGAGAAGGGCTGCCCGCTGGGCACAGGGAGCGCCTTCTAGCTGCCGTCCCGTGCCCTGTCCTGCAGCCCCCTCCTCATGCTATGTGGAACGCCATTGGCAGCAGTGCGGCTGCCATTTTAGAACCTTCGCCGCATCACAGCCGTCACCTTGGTCACCGCTGCCCCGGCCAACGCACTCGCCTCTGTGAGCTCTGGCAGCCATGTCAGGAGCAAAGAGAGCGAGGGGCGAAGCTTGCCCTATTTCCCATCGGAAGGGAGAGCTGGGGGCCCCAGTAGCGAAGAGGAGGAGGGGGGCCGCCTTGACCATCAAGCGGAGGAGGAAGGAGAAGAGAGTCCGTTTCCATCGCGCCTGGACCAGCGCTGTGACCACCTCCGTGGAGCCCATGGAGGTGGATCCACCTCCGGATGAGCCCATGGAGGTGGATCCGCCTCCGGATGAGCCCATGGAGGTGGATCCGCCTGCGGCACAGCTGGCCTGGCACCACACCACCGTGCCAGGCCCCGCATGGGCGCCGTCACAGCTCCACCGCCATCGCTGGTCCAGGCGCTCGGCTCCTTACCCGCTGCGCGGCCCCCGCCCCCAGCATTAGCTGGGTGGCATGAGTTACCATCTGCTCCTCCTCTGGAGCCAATTCTGCGGGCCCCCAGCTCCATCTTCACCCTGTTAAGTCCCCGTCCCTGGTTTACTTGTTGATTTTAGTGTTAAGTTTAGTGTTAGTGTTAGGATTAGGTTATTGTTCACGTTTTAGTGTTAGGAGTAGGTTCTTGTTCATGTTTGAGAGTTAGGAGTAGGTTCTTGTTCATGTTTTAGAGTTAGGAGTAGGTTCTTGTTCATGTTTTAGAGTTAGGCATAGGTTCCTGTTCTTCTGTTAGAGTTAGGCATAGGTTCCTTGTAGTCTTTTAGTGTTAGGCATAGGTTCCTGTTCATACTTGACAGTTAGGGGTCGATTGCTCCTGTTGGGTGGCAGTGAGCAGCGCTCACTCGGTAAGCACACGCCTGATTGATGATGCGAAGACATGAGTGCGAGTGCCGTGAGCACGGAGGCCCGATGGCATCTTGGATGGATTGAATTTGCAGCTTGTGACTTTTGTGTTGCAGACTGTCGAGGAGCAGAGTGTGAGTGGCTGCGCCGTTGCGTTGGGCCTCAGGAGAACAGTGTGTGACTGTGTCTCGAGCATCGTGCGTGGCCGTTGGCAGGTAGGTGTGCCTTCCTTTGCAGTAAGCAGTGCTTAGGCGTGAGCCCAGCTCATGCCCCTGTCCTCAGCAGATGGGCTTTCTGCGTGCTTTATTGCTGTGCTTGGTGCCGTCCGGCACAGCAGCAGCAAGGCCGTGAAGACGTACGTAGCCAGGTAGATGCAAATGCGCAGCTGATGGTAGGAATACTCTTGTTGTTGGTGTTCATGAGACAGTGGTCGTGCGTGTGCGATCAAGCTCAGGGAGAAGTTGATTCTTGCCTGTTCAGCTCTGGCTGAAATGCAAGTTTGGCGTCCCTCCTTGTGGTTGGGTCGGAAGACCAAGGCTATCTTGAGAGCACGTCTGTGAGTCAGGCTGGGAGTTTTTGCTAGCAGGAAGTCACAGCGTCGGAGCGCACGAATGGAATGATGGCTCTCGTTTCCCCCTTGTAGAAAGCAGCCTCCTGGAGAGCAGCAGAGCAGCAGGCTGTCTGCGCTATGGCCGCTGAAGTGCGTTTCTCGCCCCCTGAGGTCCCTGAGCCCACGCTGATGGAGAACGTGCTGCGCTCCGGCCTCTTGTTTGGAGCCGTTTTGCAGCTTGTGTGCGTGTGGGCCATAACCCTGCCAGTTCCCAAGTGCCCAGAGACAGTAAGTAGCGCTCTGTTTGATAGAGGTTGATAGAAATGCTGAGGCAATGGGCTGGGAGGGAAGCAGCTGGAGCCGTTGCCTACGGTAGCGCGCCGCGGCATTGCTGAGGGTGCGGCAGTTTGTTGTGTGCTTCCTTGGGCGTGCGTGCTGTTCGTGGTGGCACGCAAGGAGCCTGGAGGTGCAAGCTCATCTTATGGTGGTGCTGCTGCTGCTGCCTCTGTGGGCTGTGAGTGGCAGGCAGGGCGTCCCCCTGTGCAGGGACTGCCTTGCAGGCAAGGCCTGTAGACTGTAGGTGACATGGGATTTTTGGGAAGAAGACAGAGGTGGAGTTTCTGTTGTGCCCTGATGTCAGGAAGGCAATGTGCAGCACTGGCACCCAGAGCTGCCCAGTCAGGTGACTTGAGCTCCCAAAGCGAGCTGTGGGGCAATTGTCAGAAAGTTCCCTGACTTGACTGTTGGTGAATTGATTCGTGTAGGACTGGGACGGCTTGGAGTCTAAGACTTGGGAGACGGTGAAGAAACCAAAGGCAAGTGCTGCACAGCTAAGCAAGAAAGCCAAGAAGGAAAGCCAAAAGAAACGGTGAGGGCTTGAGCGCTAAGCCTCCAAGGCCAAAGGAAGCAGCTGGAATGCTGGCTGAGAGGTGCTCCAAAGGCAGCGCACTGTCCGTCTGGTTTTGTGGCGTGGCCGTGCTTTCCCTTGCCCGGACATTGGAGAGGAACTGAGGAAGCTGGAAGGGCTTCTGATGCGCGACCAAGAAATCGGACTTTGCCTGTGCGGGATTTCATGTGTGGCAAGAGCTGGGGACGCTGCATTCCTTCAGGGTCCTTCAGCTCGATAGCTGTTTCAGAATGTTGATGATGAGGTGAACTTAGCGCATGTCGCTGGTCCTGAGCGGTATCCAGCCTATTTTCTTGTCTGTTGACGTATCTACAGAATGCAACCCAAATCCCTTAGTTTAAAATAAAAGGGAAAGAAAGCTTTTAGACCTGGTGCTGCCTCTTTCAGTAGCTGGTCCAAACATGCCTGGCTTGGGCTGGCAGTGGCAGGGCGATGAACGGGCCGGCTTCACGTCCCTCCCTGGCGATGGAGCTGCTTTTCCCGCGTTTCCATGCTGGTCTTGCCCAGTGGTGGCCTTTCAGCCAAAGCGTAAGTGCGAGCGAAGCGTGTGAGCATCAGCTTGCTCTGTGAGGCGTGAGAGAAAGAAAAGGAGAGGAAGCAGCGCGCGAGGAAGCCAGGTGTCCCTGCACTCAGCCCCTTGAGCTCGTCCCTCCAGCTTCCCTGGTGGCTTTTTCAGCCTTGTGTAGCACTGACTGTTCCTGCTTGCCCTGGGAAGGCCAGCTGCAGCTGCGGGCAGCCGTGGCCTGCACGTCAGGCTGCCGTTGAGCCGCGAGGAGTTCAAGTGCGGGTGGGCTGGTGTGAAGAGCAGCGCTGGGAGTGGGGCAGGAGGAGAGGGCAGCGGGAGGGCTGCAGGTGAGCGCGCCTCGGGCCCAGAGCTCAGGCGTGAGCCGGGAGGGCAGCGAGCCGTGCTGCGCTGCTTCAGCTGCAGTGGCTTGGAGCGCGTCATGGGCAGCGGCGCGTGTGGAGCGTCTGGGTGCTGCGAGGGCACCTTGGTGAGCCGGAGCCCGAGAGAGGAGAGGAGAGCAGAGGAGAGCAGAGGTCGCACGTCAAGAGTGTCTGCCTGCCATTTTGGCTTGGCGCGTCGGCGTCTTCCTCCATCCACGAAGGAGCCTGCACGGTGCACTGGGTCCAGCGTGCTACACGGCACTGCCTTCTGCTGCCTGCCTGCCTGCCTGCCTGGCCGCCTGCCTGCTGCACTGCTGGAGAGGAAAGAGCGGATTGTCGGGCTGCGTGCAGCCAAGGAGCTGGCTGCAAAGGAGGGAAAGGGAGTATTGAGGAGCGGTTAGTGCGTGTTAGGTTTGGGTGTGGATGCAGCGGGGGCCGAGTCACCTCCATCAGCTGCTGGGGGCTGGGGCCGAGCCCGGTGCGTGGGGCTGCGCTGCGGGCAGGAGGGCTGCGGGGCTGGGGCAGTGGTGTGGGTGCAGCACCTGGGGCCGTGAGAGGGCGTGCAGCAGGGAGGGCGTTGGGCCCGAGCCGCGCTCGTGTTTGTGGCAGCACAGGGGCTGCAGGGGATGGCAGGAGCGCAGAGCAGAGCGGGGAGAGCCGGGCTGTATGAAGGCCAGGGCATGAAGTCTTCCCTTGGCAGCTACGGAGCTGCTGGGCTTTTCCCCCAAGTCTTCAGACTGTGGGGTGATAAGGCTCCGCAGCAAAGCCAGCCGGGCCCTCCTGATACCTAGGAAAGGGCAAAACAAATCAGAGTCTTTCAAGAGCACAAAGCAGTGAAGCACAGCACAAGCCATTTATTGCCTGCGTAGGTGATCTTCTCCAGGCATGTCCATTGGAGATGTGCAGACTGCGTGTGGACAGAAAGCAAACGGAAGGCAGGGGAGGGGCGGGGAGGGAGGGGAGGGGAGGAGAAGAAAGTAAGAAATGAAAGGAAAGAAAAAGGGAAATGTGAAGGGGAAGAGAGAAAGAGAAAAGGAAAGGAAGAGAAAAGAGAAGCAAGGCAAAGAAAAGCAAGGCAAAGGAAAGCAAAAGGGGGAAAAGGGAAAAGGCAGAAAAGGAGAAGAAGACAAGTCGCATGCCGCCGGCGCCACCCGAGGGGAATCCGGCAGCGGCCCCCCCCAGCTGCCCCTCCCCCTCGTCCAGGCCCCGGGCCGCCCCCAGGCCGGCCTTAGCAACGTGACGCCGCAGGCGGTTGGTAGGGCCGGGGCAGGAAGTGCTTGGTGCCGGCGGAGAGCACTTCCGGGGCAGCGCGGCATGGCGGCGCCGGGCCGGTGAGTGGGGCCGGGAGGAGCGGGCTGTGTGCTGGGAGCGGGGTCGGGCCTGGGTGCGGGGGCATGGAGGGGCGCTCGGGGGAGGAGCTGGCGGTGCTGCCGGCACGCAGAGGCGATGCGTGCGGCGCCGGCGAGTGGTGCGGGGTCGGGGGGCAGCTTCCTGTGAGGGAAGGCTGTGCGAGTGCGGAGCTTTGTTGGTGTTTGGGGTGTGCGAAGGAGGAGGCCCCGTAGGGCCTGGTTGTAGGCAGCAAAGCCCGGGCGGGCGGTGGAGCAAGGCGCCCGGGTGCTGTGTTGGCCGGAGGGTGTGGAGCTGGAAGAAGGTTTGTGAAGATGTGCTTGCTGTGGACGTCCCTTCTTGGGCCGAGCCAGGGCTGCCGTTGTGTGTGATTGTGTTTGTTGCTTGGGAGAAGTGCTGCCTCAGTAGAGTGGGGGGAGGGAGAGGGAGATTGTAAGACTGCCATCAGTCAGGAGCCCGGCACGTTTCTGCCTGCTTGGCTCATGCTGTTGTGTGGGTCCCCGCGAAGCATCGGTGAGCCAGGGTGGCCCCGTGTGTGTGCCAGCATTGTGCGCGGATGTGGAATGGAGTGAGAGTGATTGTAATGAAAATGCAGCTGGCCGTATTTCTGGTAGGGAATGGTTGAATCCGCAGCCGTGAGGCGCAAGAGGAGGCGCTGGATGCTAAGGTGGAAAGCGGAGCTTGTGTGTGCCAGGAGGCAGGCGTGGTGAGGTGCGCTTTGGAGCCTGCTGTTGTTGGCGCTGGGCTCGGGAGGCCCCTGAACATGGCGCTGTGTGCTGCGTGTGCCAGCCCCAAGAGATTCCCGTGTGGAAGAAGGGAGAGGCTGAAGGAGGCCGAGGGCCCTTTTCTCGGGGCCGGCTCCTCTGTGGCCTCTTGCTTGCCGGAGAGAAGGGCTGCCCGCTGGGCACAGGGAGCGCCTTCTAGCTGCCGTCCCGTGCCCTGTCCTGCAGCCCCCTCCTCATGCTATGTGGAACGCCATTGGCAGCAGTGCGGCTGCCATTTTAGAACCTTCGCCGCATCACAGCCGTCACCTTGGTCACCGCTGCCCCGGCCAACGCACTCGCCTCTGTGAGCTCTGGCAGCCATGTCAGGAGCAAAGAGAGCGAGGGGCGAAGCTTGCCCTATTTCCCATCGGAAGGGAGAGCTGGGGGCCCCAGTAGCGAAGAGGAGGAGGGGGGCCGCCTTGACCATCAAGCGGAGGAGGAAGGAGAAGAGAGTCCGTTTCCATCGCGCCTGGACCAGCGCTGTGACCACCTCCGTGGAGCCCATGGAGGTGGATCCACCTCCGGATGAGCCCATGGAGGTGGATCCGCCTCCGGATGAGCCCATGGAGGTGGATCCGCCTGCGGCACAGCTGGCCTGGCACCACACCACCGTGCCAGGCCCCGCATGGGCGCCGTCACAGCTCCACCGCCATCGCTGGTCCAGGCGCTCGGCTCCTTACCCGCTGCGCGGCCCCCGCCCCCAGCATTAGCTGGGTGGCATGAGTTACCATCTGCTCCTCCTCTGGAGCCAATTCTGCGGGCCCCCAGCTCCATCTTCACCCTGTTAAGTCCCCGTCCCTGGTTTACTTGTTGATTTTAGTGTTAAGTTTAGTGTTAGTGTTAGGATTAGGTTATTGTTCACGTTTTAGTGTTAGGAGTAGGTTCTTGTTCATGTTTGAGAGTTAGGAGTAGGTTCTTGTTCATGTTTTAGAGTTAGGAGTAGGTTCTTGTTCATGTTTTAGAGTTAGGCATAGGTTCCTGTTCTTCTGTTAGAGTTAGGCATAGGTTCCTTGTAGTCTTTTAGTGTTAGGCATAGGTTCCTGTTCATACTTGACAGTTAGGGGTCGATTGCTCCTGTTGGGTGGCAGTGAGCAGCGCTCACTCGGTAAGCACACGCCTGATTGATGATGCGAAGACATGAGTGCGAGTGCCGTGAGCACGGAGGCCCGATGGCATCTTGGATGGATTGAATTTGCAGCTTGTGACTTTTGTGTTGCAGACCGTCGAGGAGCAGAGTGTGAGTGGCTGCGCCGTTGCGTTGGGCCTCAGGAGAACAGTGTGTGACTGTGTCTCGAGCATCGTGCGTGGCCGTTGGCAGGTAGGTGTGCCTTCCTTTGCAGTAAGCAGTGCTTAGGCGTGAGCCCAGCTCATGCCCCTGTCCTCAGCAGATGGGCTTTCTGCGTGCTTTATTGCTGTGCTTGGTGCCGTCCGGCACAGCAGCAGCAAGGCCGTGAAGACGTACGTAGCCAGGTAGATGCAAATGCGCAGCTGATGGTAGGAATACTCTTGTTGTTGGTGTTCATGAGACAGTGGTCGTGCGTGTGCGATCAAGCTCAGGGAGAAGTTGATTCTTGCCTGTTCAGCTCTGGCTGAAATGCAAGTTTGGCGTCCCTCCTTGTGGTTGGGTCGGAAGACCAAGGCTATCTTGAGAGCACGTCTGTGAGTCAGGCTGGGAGTTTTTGCTAGCAGGAAGTCACAGCGTCGGAGCGCACGAATGGAATGATGGCTCTCGTTTCCCCCTTGTAGAAAGCAGCCTCCTGGAGAGCAGCAGAGCAGCAGGCTGTGTGCGCTATGGCCGCTGAAGTGCGTTTCTCGCCCCCTGAGGTCCCTGAGCCCACGCTGATGGAGAACGTGCTGCGCTCCGGCCTCTTGTTTGGAGCCGTTTTGCAGCTTGTGTGCGTGTGGGCCATAACCCTGCCAGTTCCCAAGTGCCCAGAGACAGTAAGTAGCGCTCTGTTTGATAGAGGTTGATAGAAATGCTGAGGCAATGGGCTGGGAGGGAAGCAGCTGGAGCCGTTGCCTACGGTAGCGCGCCGCGGCATTGCTGAGGGTGCGGCAGTTTGTTGTGTGCTTCCTTGGGCGTGCGTGCTGTTCGTGGTGGCACGCAAGGAGCCTGGAGGTGCAAGCTCATCTTATGGTGGTGCTGCTGCTGCTGCCTCTGTGGGCTGTGAGTGGCAGGCAGGGCGTCCCCCTGTGCAGGGACTGCCTTGCAGGCAAGGCCTGTAGACTGTAGGTGACGTGGGATTTTTGGGAAGAAGACAGAGGTGGAGTTTCTGTTGTGCCCTGATGTCAGGAAGGCAATGTGCAGCACTGGCACCCAGAGCTGCCCAGTCAGGTGACTTGAGCTCCCAAAGCGAGCTGTGGGGCAATTGTCAGAAAGTTCCCTGACTTGACTGTTGGTGAATTGATTCGTGTAGGACTGGGACGGCTTGGAGTCTAAGACTTGGGAGACGGTGAAGAAACCAAAGGCAAGTGCTGCACAGCTAAGCAAGAAAGCCAAGAAGGAAAGCCAAAAGAAACGGTGAGGGCTTGAGCGCTAAGCCTCCAAGGCCAAAGGAAGCAGCTGGAATGCTGGCTGAGAGGTGCTCCAAAGGCAGCGCACTGTCCGTCTGGTTTTGTGGCGTGGCCGTGCTTTCCCTTGCCCGGACATTGGAGAGGAACTGAGGAAGCTGGAAGGGCTTCTGATGCGCGACCAAGAAATCGGACTTTGCCTGTGCGGGATTTCATGTGTGGCAAGAGCTGGGGACGCTGCATTCCTTCAGGGTCCTTCAGCTCGATAGCTGTTTCAGAATGTTGATGATGAGGTGAACTTAGCGCATGTCGCTGGTCCTGAGCGGTATCCAGCCTATTTTCTTGTCTGTTGACGTATCTACAGAATGCAACCCAAATCCCTTAGTTTAAAATAAAAGGGAAAGAAAGCTTTTAGACCTGGTGCTGCCTCTTTCAGTAGCTGGTCCAAACATGCCTGGCTTGGGCTGGCAGTGGCAGGGCGATGAACGGGCCGGCTTCACGTCCCTCCCTGGCGATGGAGCTGCTTTTCCCGCGTTTCCATGCTGGTCTTGCCCAGTGGTGGCCTTTCAGCCAAAGCGTAAGTGCGAGCGAAGCGTGTGAGCATCAGCTTGCTCTGTGAGGCGTGAGAGAAAGAAAAGGAGAGGAAGCAGCGCGCGAGGAAGCCAGGTGTCCCTGCACTCAGCCCCTTGAGCTCGTCCCTCCAGCTTCCCTGGTGGCTTTTTCAGCCTTGTGTAGCACTGACTGTTCCTGCTTGCCCTGGGAAGGCCAGCTGCAGCTGCGGGCAGCCGTGGCCTGCACGTCAGGCTGCCGTTGAGCCGCGAGGAGTTCAAGTGCGGGTGGGCTGGTGTGAAGAGCAGCGCTGGGAGTGGGGCAGGAGGAGAGGGCAGCGGGAGGGCTGCAGGTGAGCGCGCCTCGGGCCCAGAGCTCAGGCGTGAGCCGGGAGGGCAGCGAGCCGTGCTGCGCTGCTTCAGCTGCAGTGGCTTGGAGCGCGTCATGGGCAGCGGCGCGTGTGGAGCGTCTGGGTGCTGCGAGGGCACCTTGGTGAGCCGGAGCCCGAGAGAGGAGAGGAGAGCAGAGGAGAGCAGAGGTCGCACGTCAAGAGTGTCTGCCTGCCATTTTGGCTTGGCGCGTCGGCGTCTTCCTCCATCCACGAAGGAGCCTGCACGGTGCACTGGGTCCAGCGTGCTACACGGCACTGCCTTCTGCTGCCTGCCTGCCTGCCTGCCTGCCTGGCCGCCTGCCTGCTGCACTGCTGGAGAGGAAAGAGCGGATTGTCGGGCTGCGTGCAGCCAAGGAGCTGGCTGCAAAGGAGGGAAAGGGAGTATTGAGGAGCGGTTAGTGCGTGTTAGGTTTGGGTGTGGATGCAGCGGGGGCCGAGTCACCTCCATCAGCTGCTGGGGGCTGGGGCCGAGCCCGGTGCGTGGGGCTGCGCTGCGGGCAGGAGGGCTGCGGGGCTGGGGCAGTGGTGTGGGTGCAGCACCTGGGGCTGTGAGAGGGCGTGCAGCAGGGAGGGCGTTGGGCCCGAGCCGCGCTCGTGTTTGTGGCAGCACAGGGGCTGCAGGGGATGGCAGGAGCGCAGAGCAGAGCGGGGAGAGCCGGGCTGTATGAAGGCCAGGGCATGAAGTCTTCCCTTGGCAGCTACGGAGCTGCTGGGCTTTTCCCCCAAGTCTTCAGACTGTGGGGTGATAAGGCTCCGCAGCAAAGCCAGCCGGGCCCTCCTGATACCTAGGAAAGGGCAAAACAAATCAGAGTCTTTCAAGAGCACAAAGCAGTGAAGCACAGCACAAGCCATTTATTGCCTGCGTAGGTGATCTTCTCCAGGCATGTCCATTGGAGATGTGCAGACTGCGTGTGGACAGAAAGCAAACGGAAGGCAGGGGAGGGGCGGGGAGGGGAGGGGAGGGGCGGGGAGGGGAGGAGAAGAAAGTAAGAAATGAAAGGAAAGAAAAAGGGAAATGTGAAGGGGAAGAGAGAAAGAGAAAAGGAAAGGAAGAGAAAAGAGAAGCAAGGCAAAGAAAAGCAAGGCAAAGGAAAGCAAAAGGGGGAAAAGGGAAAAGGCAGAAAAGGAGAAGAAGACAAGTCGCATGCCGCCGGCGCCACCCGAGGGGAATCCGGCAGCGGCCCCCCCCCAGCTGCCCCTCCCCCTCGTCCAGGCCCCGGGCCGCCCCCAGGCCGGCCTTAGCAACGTGACGCCGCAGGCGGTTGGTAGGGCCGGGGCAGGAAGTGCTTGGTGCCGGCGGAGAGCACTTCCGGGGCAGCGCGGCATGGCGGCGCCGGGCCGGTGAGCGGGGCCGGGAGGAGCGGGCTGTGTGCTGGGAGCGGGGTCGGGCCTGGGTGCGGGGGCATGGAGGGGCGCTCGGGGGAGGAGCTGGCGGTGCTGCCGGCACGCAGAGGCGATGCGTGCGGCGCCGGCGAGTGGTGCGGGGTCGGGGGGCAGCTTCCTGTGAGGGAAGGCTGTGCGAGTGCGGAGCTTTGTTGGTGTTTGGGGTGTGCGAAGGAGGAGGCCCCGTAGGGCCTGGTTGTAGGCAGCAAAGCCCGGGCGGGCGGTGGAGCAAGGCGCCCGGGTGCTGTGTTGGCCGGAGGGTGCGGAGCTGGAAGAAGGTTTGTGAAGATGTGCTTGCTGTGGACGTCCCTTCTTGGGCCGAGCCAGGGCTGCCGTTGTGTGTGATTGTGTTTGTTGCTTGGGAGAAGTGCTGCCTCAGTAGAGTGGGGGGAGGGAGAGGGAGATTGTAAGACTGCCATCAGTCAGGAGCCCGGCACGTTTCTGCCTGCTTGGCTCATGCTGTTGTGTGGGTCCCCGCGAAGCATCGGTGAGCCAGGGTGGCCCCGTGTGTGTGCCAGCATTGTGCGCGGATGTGGAATGGAGTGAGAGTGATTGTAATGAAAATGCAGCTGGCCGTATTTCTGGTAGGGAATGGTTGAATCCGCAGCCGTGAGGCGCAAGAGGAGGCGCTGGATGCTAAGGTGGAAAGCGGAGCTTGTGTGTGCCAGGAGGCAGGCGTGGTGAGGTGCGCTTTGGAGCCTGCTGTTGTTGGCGCTGGGCTCGGGAGGCCCCTGAACATGGCGCTGTGTGCTGCGTGTGCCAGCCCCAAGAGATTCCCGTGTGGAAGAAGGGAGAGGCTGAAGGAGGCCGAGGGCCCTTTTCTTGGGGCCGGCTCCTCTGTGGCCTCTTGCTTGCCGGAGAGAAGGGCTGCCCGCTGGGCACAGGGAGCGCCTTCTAGCTGCCGTCCCGTGCCCTGTCCTGCAGCCCCCTCCTCATGCTATGTGGAACGCCATTGGCAGCAGTGCGGCTGCCATTTTAGAACCTTCGCCGCATCACAGCCGTCACCTTGGTCACCGCTGCCCCGGCCAACGCACTCGCCTCTGTGAGCTCTGGCAGCCATGTCAGGAGCAAAGAGAGCGAGGGGCGAAGCTTGCCCTATTTCCCATCGGAAGGGAGAGCTGGGGGCCCCAGTAGCGAAGAGGAGGAGGGGGGCCGCCTTGACCATCAAGCGGAGGAGGAAGGAGAAGAGAGTCCGTTTCCATCGCGCCTGGACCAGCGCTGTGACCACCTCCGTGGAGCCCATGGAGGTGGATCCACCTCCGGATGAGCCCATGGAGGTGGATCCGCCTCCGGATGAGCCCATGGAGGTGGATCCGCCTGCGGCACAGCTGGCCTGGCACCACACCACCGTGCCAGGCCCCGCATGGGCGCCGTCACAGCTCCACCGCCATCGCTGGTCCAGGCGCTCGGCTCCTTACCCGCTGCGCGGCCCCCGCCCCCAGCATTAGCTGGGTGGCATGAGTTACCATCTGCTCCTCCTCTGGAGCCAATTCTGCGGGCCCCCAGCTCCATCTTCACCCTGTTAAGTCCCCGTCCCTGGTTTACTTGTTGATTTTAGTGTTAAGTTTAGTGTTAGTGTTAGGATTAGGTTATTGTTCACGTTTTAGTGTTAGGAGTAGGTTCTTGTTCATGTTTGAGAGTTAGGAGTAGGTTCTTGTTCATGTTTTAGAGTTAGGCATAGGTTCCTGTTCTTCTGTTAGAGTTAGGCATAGGTTCCTTGTAGTCTTTTAGTGTTAGGCATAGGTTCCTGTTCATACTTGACAGTTAGGGGTCGATTGCTCCTGTTGGGTGGCAGTGAGCAGCGCTCACTCGGTAAGCACACGCCTGATTGATGATGCGAAGACATGAGTGCGAGTGCCGTGAGCACGGAGGCCTGATGGCATCTTGGATGGATTGAATTTGCAGCTTGTGACTTTTGTGTTGCAGACCGTCGAGGAGCAGAGTGTGAGTGGCTGCGCCGTTGCGTTGGGCCTCAGGAGAACAGTGTGTGACTGTGTCTCGAGCATCGTGCGTGGCCGTTGGCAGGTAGGTGTGCCTTCCTTTGCAGTAAGCAGTGCTTAGGCGTGAGCCCAGCTCATGCCCCTGTCCTCAGCAGATGGGCTTTCTGCGTGCTTTATTGCTGTGCTTGGTGCCGTCCGGCACAGCAGCAGCAAGGCCGTGAAGACGTACGTAGCCAGGTAGATGCAAATGCGCAGCTGATGGTAGGAATACTCTTGTTGTTGGTGTTCATGAGACAGTGGTCGTGCGTGTGCGATCAAGCTCAGGGAGAAGTTGATTCTTGCCTGTTCAGCTCTGGCTGAAATGCAAGTTTGGCGTCCCTCCTTGTGGTTGGGTCGGAAGACCAAGGCTATCTTGAGAGCACGTCTGTGAGTCAGGCTGGGAGTTTTTGCTAGCAGGAAGTCACAGCGTCGGAGCGCACGAATGGAATGATGGCTCTCGTTTGCCCCTTGTAGAAAGCAGCCTCCTGGAGAGCAGCAGAGCAGCAGGCTGTGTGCGCTATGGCCGCTGAAGTGCGTTTCTCGCCCCCTGAGGTCCCTGAGCCCACGCTGATGGAGAACGTGCTGCGCTCCGGCCTCTTGTTTGGAGCCGTTTTCCAGCTGGTGTGCGTGTGGGCCATAACCCTGCCAGTTCCCAAGTGCCCAGAGACAGTAAGTAGCGCTCTGTTTGATAGAGGTTGATAGAAATGCTGAGGCAATGGGCTGGGAGGGAAGCAGCTGGAGCCGTTGCCTACGGTAGCGCGCCGCGGCATTGCTGAGGGTGCGGCAGTTTGTTCTGTGCTTCCTTGGGCGTGCGTGCTGTTCGTGGTGGCACGCAAGGAGCCTGGAGGTGCAAGCTCATCTTATGGTGGTGCTGCTGCTGCTGCCTCTGTGGGCTGTGAGTGGCAGGCAGGGCATCCCCCTGTGCAGGGACTGCCTTGCAGGCAAGGCCTGTAGACTGTAGGTGACGTGGGATTTTTGGGAAGAAGACAGAGGTGGAGTTTCTGTTGTGCCCTGATGTCAGGAAGGCAATGTGCAGCACTGGCACCCAGAGCTGCCCAGTCAGGTGACTTGAGCTCCCAAAGCGAGCTGTGGGGCAATTGTCAGAAAGTTCCCTGACTTGACTGTTGGTGAATTGATTCGTGTAGGACTGGGACGGCTTGGAGTCTAAGACTTGGGAGACGGTGAAGAAACCAAAGGCAAGTGCTGCACAGCTAAGCAAGAAAGCCAAGAAGGAAAGCCAAAAGAAACGGTGAGGGCTTGAGCGCTAAGCCTCCAAGGCCAAAGGAAGCAGCTGGAATGCTGGCTGAGAGGTGCTCCAAAGGCAGCGCACTGTCCGTCTGGTTTTGTGGCGTGGCCGTGCTTTCCCTTGCCCGGACATTGGAGAGGAACTGAGGAAGCTGGAAGGGCTTCTGATGCGCGACCAAGAAATCGGACTTTGCCTGTGCGGGATTTCATGTGTGGCAAGAGCTGGGGACGCTGCATTCCTTCAGGGTCCTTCAGCTCGATAGCTGTTTCAGAATGTTGATGATGAGGTGAACTTAGCGCATGTCGCTGGTCCTGAGCGGTATCCAGCCTATTTTCTTGTCTGTTGACGTATCTACAGAATGCAACCCAAATCCCTTAGTTTAAAATAAAAGGGAAAGAAAGCTTTTAGACCTGGTGCTGCCTCTTTCAGTAGCTGGTCCAAACATGCCTGGCTTGGGCTGGCAGTGGCAGGGCGATGAACGGGCCGGCTTCACGTCCCTCCCTGGCGATGGAGCTGCTTTTCCCGCGTTTCCATGCTGGTCTTGCCCAGTGGTGGCCTTTCAGCCAAAGCGTAAGTGCGAGCGAAGCGTGTGAGCATCAGCTTGCTCTGTGAGGCGTGAGAGAAAGAAAAGGAGAGGAAGCAGCGCGCGAGGAAGCCAGGTGTCCCTGCACTCAGCCCCTTGAGCTCGTCCCTCCAGCTTCCCTGGTGGCTTTTTCAGCCTTGTGTAGCACTGACTGTTCCTGCTTGCCCTGGGAAGGCCAGCTGCAGCTGCGGGCAGCCGTGGCCTGCACGTCAGGCTGCCGTTGAGCCGCGAGGAGTTCAAGTGCGGGTGGGCTGGTGTGAAGAGCAGCGCTGGGAGTGGGGCAGGAGGAGAGGGCAGCGGGAGGGCTGCAGGTGAGCGCGCCTCGGGCCCAGAGCTCAGGCGTGAGCCGGGAGGGCAGCGAGCCGTGCTGCGCTGCTTCAGCTGCAGTGGCTTGGAGCGCGTCATGGGCAGCGGCGCGTGTGGAGCGTCTGGGTGCTGCGAGGGCACCTTGGTGAGCCGGAGCCCGAGAGAGGAGAGGAGAGCAGAGGAGAGCAGAGGTCGCACGTCAAGAGTGTCTGCCTGCCATTTTGGCTTGGCGCGTCGGCGTCTTCCTCCATCCACGAAGGAGCCTGCACGGTGCACTGGGTCCAGCGTGCTACACGGCACTGCCTTCTGCTGCCTGCCTGCCTGCCTGCCTGCCTGGCCGCCTGCCTGCTGCACTGCTGGAGAGGAAAGAGCGGATTGTCGGGCTGCGTGCAGCCAAGGAGCTGGCTGCAAAGGAGGGAAAGGGAGTATTGAGGAGCGGTTAGTGCGTGTTAGGTTTGGGTGTGGATGCAGCGGGGGCCGAGTCACCTCCATCAGCTGCTGGGGGCTGGGGCCGAGCCCGGTGCGTGGGGCTGCGCTGCGGGCAGGAGGGCTGCGGGGCTGGGGCAGTGGTGTGGGTGCAGCACCTGGGGCCGTGAGAGGGCGTGCAGCAGGGAGGGCGTTGGGCCCGAGCCGCGCTCGTGTTTGTGGCAGCACAGGGGCTGCAGGGGATGGCAGGAGATGGCAGGAGCGCAGAGCAGAGCGGGGAGAGCCGGGCTGTATGAAGGCCAGGGCATGAAGTCTTCCCTTGGCAGCTACGGAGCTGCTGGGCTTTTCCCCCAAGTCTTCAGACTGTGGGGTGATAAGGCTCCGCAGCAAAGCCAGCCGGGCCCTCCTGATACCTAGGAAAGGGCAAAACAAATCAGAGTCTTTCAAGAGCACAAAGCAGTGAAGCACAGCACAAGCCATTTATTGCCTGCGTAGGTGATCTTCTCCAGGCATGTCCATTGGAGATGTGCAGACTGCGTGTGGACAGAAAGCAAACGGAAGGCAGGGGAGGGGCGGGGAGGGGAGGGGAGGGGCGGGGAGGGGAGGAGAAGAAAGTAAGAAATGAAAGGAAAGAAAAAGGGAAATGTGAAGGGGAAGAGAGAAAGAGAAAAGGAAAGGAAGAGAAAAGAGAAGCAAGGCAAAGAAAAGCAAGGCAAAGGAAAGCAAAAGGGGGAAAAGGGAAAAGGCAGAAAAGGAGAAGAAGACAAGTCGCATGCCGCCGGCGCCACCCGAGGGGAATCCGGCAGCGGCCCCCCCCAGCTGCCCCTCCCCCTCGTCCAGGCCCCGGGCCGCCCCCAGGCCGGCCTTAGCAACGTGACGCCGCAGGCGGTTGGTAGGGCCGGGGCAGGAAGTGCTTGGTGCCGGCGGAGAGCACTTCCGGGGCAGCGCGGCACGGCGGCGCCGGGCCGGTGAGCGGGGCCGGGAGGAGCGGGCTGTGTGCTGGGAGCGGGGTCGGGCCTGGGTGCGGGGGCATGGAGGGGCGCTCGGGGGAGGAGCTGGCGGTGCTGCCGGCACGCAGAGGCGATGCGTGCGGCGCCGGCGAGTGGTGCGGGGTCGGGGGGCAGCTTCCTGT
Source organism: Lagopus muta (assembly GCF_023343835.1). Lineage (NCBI taxonomy): Eukaryota > Metazoa > Chordata > Aves > Galliformes > Phasianidae > Lagopus > Lagopus muta. Next base: position 1,561,214 of record NC_064451.1, read on the forward strand.
GAGGGAAGGCCGTGCGAGTGCGGAGCTTTGTTGGTGTTTGGGGTGTGCGAAGGAGGAGGCCCCGTAGGGCCTGGTTGTAGGCAGCAAAGCCCGGGCGGGCGGTGGAGCAAGGCGCCCGGGTGCTGTGTTGGCCGGAGGGTGCGGAGCTGGAAGAAGGTTTGTGAAGATGTGCTTGCTGTGGACGTCCCTTCTTGGGCCGAGCCAGGGCTGCCGTTGTGTGTGATTGTGTTTGTTGCTTGGGAGAAGTGCTGCCTCAGTAGAGTGGGGGGAGGGAGAGGGAGATTGTAAGACTGCCATCAGTCAGGAGCCCGGCACGTTTCTGCCTGCTTGGCTCATGCTGTTGTGTGGGTCCCCGCGAAGCATCGGTGAGCCAGGGTGGCCCCGTGTGTGTGCCAGCATTGTGCGCGGATGTGGAATGGAGTGAGAGTGATTGTAATGAAAATGCAGCTGGCCGTATTTCTGGTAGGGAATGGTTGAATCCGCAGCCGTGAGGCGCAAGAGGAGGCGCTGGATGCTAAGGTGGAAAGCGGAGCTTGTGTGTGCCAGGAGGCAGGCGTGGTGAGGTGCGCTTTGGAGCCTGCTGTTGTTGGCGCTGGGCTCGGGAGGCCCCTGAACATGGCGCTGTGTGCTGCGTGTGCCAGCCCCAAGAGATTCCCGTGTGGAAGAAGGGAGAGGATGAAGGAGGCCGAGGGCCCTTTTCTCGGGGCCGGCTCCTCTGTGGCCTCTTGCTTGCCGCAGAGAAGGGCTGCCCGCTGGGCACAGGGAGCGCCTTCTAGCTGCCGTCCCGTGCCCTGTCCTGCAGCCCCCTCCTCATGCTATGTGGAACGCCATTGGCAGCAGTGCGGCTGCCATTTTAGAACCTTCGCCGCATCACAGCCGTCACCTTGGTCACCGCTGCCCCGGCCAACGCACTCGCCTCTGTGAGCTCTGGCAGCCATGTCAGGAGCAAAGAGAGCGAGGGGTGAAGCTTGCCCTATTTCCCATCGGAAGGGAGAGCTGGGGGCCCCAGTAGCGAAGAGGAGGAGGGGGGCCGCCTTGACCATCAAGCGGAGGAGGAAGGAGAAGAGAGTCCGTTTCCATCGCGCCTGGACCAGCGCTGTGACCACCTCCGTGGAGCCCATGGAGGTGGATCCACCTCCGGATGAGCCCATGGAGGTGGATCCGCCTCCGGATGAGCCCATGGAGGTGGATCCGCCTGCGGCACAGCTGGCCTGGCACCACACCACCGTGCCAGGCCCCGCATGGGCGCCGTCACAGCTCCACCGCCATCGCTGGTCCAGGCGCTCGGCTCCTTACCCGCTGCGCGGCCCCCGCCCCCAGCATTAGCTGGGTGGCATGAGTTACCATCTGCTCCTCCTCTGGAGCCAATTCTGCGGGCCCCCAGCTCCAACTTCACCCTGTTAAGTCCCCGTCCCTGGTTTACTTGTTGATTTTAGTGTTAAGTTTAGTGTTAGTGTTAGGATTAGGTTATTGTTCACGTTTTAGTGTTAGGAGTAGGTTCTTGTTCATGTTTGAGAGTTAGGAGTAGGTTCTTGTTCATGTTTTAGAGTTAGGCATAGGTTCCTGTTCTTCTGTTAGAGTTAGGCATAGGTTCCTTGTAGTCTTTTAGTGTTAGGCATAGGTTCCTGTTCATACTTGACAGTTAGGGGTCGATTGCTCCTGTTGGGTGGCAGTGAGCAGCGCTCACTCGGTAAGCACACGCCTGATTGATGATGCGAAGACATGAGTGCGAGTGCCGTGAGCACGGAGGCCCGATGGCATCTTGGATGGATTGAATTTGCAGCTTGTGACTTTTGTGTTGCAGAGCGTCGAGGAGCAGAGTGTGAGTGGCTGCGCCGTTGCGTTGGGCCTCAGGAGAACAGTGTGTGACTGTGTCTCGAGCAGCGTGCGTGGCCGTTGGCAGGTAGGTGTGCCTTCCTTTGCAGTAAGCAGTGCTTAGGCGTGAGCCCAGCTCATGCCCCTGTCCTCAGCAGATGGGCTTTCTGCGTGCTTTATTGCTGTGCTTGGTGCCGTCCGGCACAGCAGCAGCAAGGCCGTGAAGACGTACGTAGCCAGGTAGATGCAAATGCGCAGCTGATGGTAGGAATACTCTTGTTGTTGGTGTTCATGAGACAGTGGTCGTGCGTGTGCGATCAAGCTCAGGGAGAAGTTGATTCTTGCCTGTTCAGCTCTGGCTGAAATGCAAGTTTGGCGTCCCTCCTTGTGGTTGGGTCGGAAGACCAAGGCTATCTTGAGAGCACGTCTGTGAGTCAGGCTGGGAGTTTTTGCTAGCAGGAAGTCACAGCGTCGGAGCGCACGAATGGAATGATGGCTCTCGTTTGCCCCTTGTAGAAAGCAGCCTCCTGGAGAGCAGCAGAGCAGCAGGCTGTGTGCGCTATGGCCGCTGAAGTGCGTTTCTCGCCCCCTGAGGTCCCTGAGCCCACGCTGATGGAGAACGTGCTGCGCTCCGGCCTCTTGTTTGGAGCCGTTTTCCAGCTGGTGTGCGTGTGGGCCATAACCCTGCCAGTTCCCAAGTGCCCAGAGACAGTAAGTAGCGCTCTGTTTGATAGAGGTTGATAGAAATGCTGAGGCAATGGGCTGGGAGGGAAGCAGCTGGAGCCGTTGCCTACGGTAGCGCGCCGCGGCATTGCTGAGGGTGCGGCAGTTTGTTGTGTGCTTCCTTGGGCGTGCGTGCTGTTCGTGGTGGCACGCAAGGAGCCTGGAGGTGCAAGCTCATCTTATGGTGGTGCTGCTGCTGCTGCCTCTGTGGGCTGTGAGTGGCAGGCAGGGCGTCCCCCTGTGCAGGGACTGCCTTGCAGGCAAGGCCTGTAGACTGTAGGTGACGTGGGATTTTTGGGCACAAGACAGAGGTGGAGTTTCTGTTGTGCCCTGATGTCAGGAAGGCAATGTGCAGCACTGGCACCCAGAGCTGCCCAGTCAGGTGACTTGAGCTCCCAAAGCGAGCTGTGGGGCAATTGTCAGAAAGTTCCCTGACTTGACTGTTGGTGAATTGATTCGTGTAGGACTGGGACGGCTTGGAGTCTAAGACTTGGGAGACGGTGAAGAAACCAAAGGCAAGTGCTGCACAGCTAAGCAAGAAAGCCAAGAAGGAAAGCCAAAAGAAACGGTGAGGGCTTGAGCGCTAAGCCTCCAAGGCCAAAGGAAGCAGCTGGAATGCTGGCTGAGAGGTGCTCCAAAGGCAGCGCACTGTCCGTCTGGTTTTGTGGCGTGGCCGTGCTTTCCCTTGCCCGGACATTGGAGAGGAACTGAGGAAGCTGGAAGGGCTTCTGATGCGCGACCAAGAAATCGGACTTTGCCTGTGCGGGATTTCATGTGTGGCAAGAGCTGGGGATGCTGCATTCCTTCAGGGTCCTTCAGCTCGATAGCTGTTTCAGAATGTTGATGATGAGGTGAACTTAGCGCATGTCGCTGGTCCTGAGCGGTATCCAGCCTATTTTCTTGTCTGTTGACGTATCTACAGAATGCAACCCAAATCCCTTAGTTTAAAATAAAAGGGAAAGAAAGCTTTTAGACCTGGTGCTGCCTCTTTCAGTAGCTGGTCCAAACATGCCTGGCTTGGGCTGGCAGTGGCAGGGCGATGAACGGGCCGGCTTCACGTCCCTCCCTGGCGATGGAGCTGCTTTTCCCGCGTTTCCATGCTGGTCTTGCCCAGTGGTGGCCTTTCAGCCAAAGCGTAAGTGCGAGCGAAGCGTGTGAGCATCAGCTTGCTCTGTGAGGCGTGAGAGAAAGAAAAGGAGAGGAAGCAGCGCGCGAGGAAGCCAGGTGTCCCTGCACTCAGCCCCTTGAGCTCGTCCCTCCAGCTTCCCTGGTGGCTTTTTCAGCCTTGTGTAGCACTGACTGTTCCTGCTTGCCCTGGGAAGGCCAGCTGCAGCTGCGGGCAGCCGTGGCCTGCACGTCAGGCTGCCGTTGAGCCGCGAGGAGTTCAAGTGCGGGTGGGCTGGTGTGAAGAGCAGCGCTGGGAGTGGGGCAGGAGGAGAGGGCAGCGGGAGGGCTGCAGGTGAGCGCGCCTCGGGCCCAGAGCTCAGGCGTGAGCCGGGAGGGCAGCGAGCCGTGCTGCGCTGCTTCAGCTGCAGTGGCTTGGAGCGCGTCATGGGCAGCGGCGCGTGTGGAGCGTCTGGGTGCTGCGAGGGCACCTTGGTGAGCCGGAGCCCGAGAGAGGAGAGGAGAGCAGAGGAGAGCAGAGGCCGCACGTCAAGAGTGTCTGCCTGCCATTTTGGCTTGGCGCGTCGGCGTCTTCCTCCATCCACGAAGGAGCCTGCACGGTGCACTGGGTCCAGCGTGCTACACGGCACTGCCTTCTGCTGCCTGCCTGCCTGCCTGCCTGCCTGGCCGCCTGCCTGCTGCACTGCTGGAGAGGAAAGAGCGGATTGTCGGGCTGCGTGCAGCCAAGGAGCTGGCTGCAAAGGAGGGAAAGGGAGTATTGAGGAGCGGTTAGTGCGTGTTAGGTTTGGGTGTGGATGCAGCGGGGGCCGAGTCACCTCCATCAGCTGCTGGGGGCTGGGGCCGAGCCCGGTGCGTGGGGCTGCGCTGCGGGCAGGAGGGCTGCGGGGCTGGGGCAGTGGTGTGGGTGCAGCACCTGGGGCCGTGAGAGGGCGTGCAGCAGGGAGGGCGTTGGGCCCGAGCCGCGCTCGTGTTTGTGGCAGCACAGGGGCTGCAGGGGATGGCAGGAGCGCAGAGCAGAGCGGGGAGAGCCGGGCTGTATGAAGGCCAGGGCATGAAGTCTTCCCTTGGCAGCTACGGAGCTGCTGGGCTTTTCCCCCAAGTCTTCAGACTGTGGGGTGATAAGGCTCCGCAGCAAAGCCAGCCGGGCCCTCCTGATACCTAGGAAAGGGCAAAACAAATCAGAGTCTTTCAAGAGCACAAAGCAGTGAAGCACAGCACAAGCCATTTATTGCCTGCGTAGGTGATCTTCTCCAGGCATGTCCATTGGAGATGTGCAGACTGCGTGTGGACAGAAAGCAAACGGAAGGCAGGGGAGGGGAGGGGAGGGGCGGGGAGGGGAGGAGAAGAAAGTAAGAAATGAAAGGAAAGAAAAAGGGAAATGTGAAGGGGAAGAGAGAAAGAGAAAAGGAAAGGAAGAGAAAAGAGAAGCAAGGCAAAGAAAAGCAAGGCAAAGGAAAGCAAAAGGGGGAAAAGGGAAAAGGCAGAAAAGGAGAAGAAGACAAGTCGCATGCCGCCGGCGCCACCCGAGGGGAATCCGGCAGCGGCCCCCCCCAGCTGCCCCTCCCCCTCGTCCAGGCCCCGGGCCGCCCCCAGGCCGGCCTTAGCAACGTGACGCCGCAGGCGGTTGGTAGGGCCGGGGCAGGAAGTGCTTGGTGCCGGCGGAGAGCACTTCCGGGGCAGCGCGGCATGGCGGCGCCGGGCCGGTGAGCGGGGCCGGGAGGAGCGGGCTGTGTGCTGGGAGCGGGGTCGGGCCTGGGTGCGGGGGCATGGAGGGGCGCTCGGGGGAGGAGCTGGCGGTGCTGCCGGCACGCAGAGGCGATGCGTGCGGCGCCGGCGAGTGGTGCGGGGTCGGGGGGCAGCTTCCTGTGAGGGAAGGCCGTGCGAGTGCGGAGCTTTGTTGGTGTTTGGGGTGTGCGAAGGAGGAGGCCCCGTAGGGCCTGGTTGTAGGCAGCAAAGCCCGGGCGGGCGGTGGAGCAAGGCGCCCGGGTGCTGTGTTGGCCGGAGGGTGCGGAGCTGGAAGAAGGTTTGTGAAGATGTGCTTGCTGTGGACGTCCCTTCTTGGGCCGAGCCAGGGCTGCCGTTGTGTGTGATTGTGTTTGTTGCCTGGGAGAAGTGCTGCCTCAGTAGAGTGGGGGGAGGGAGAGGGAGATTGTAAGACTGCCATCAGTCAGGAGCCCGGCACGTTTCTGGTACAAAACCCCAGATCTAAGGGGAAAAACAGGGATTTCTAGCAGAAAAGGCCATATTTATGGGGGAAAAAAACAAATTTCATGGGAAAAACTGGGATTTCTTGTAGAAAAAGCCATACGTGAGGGGGAAAATCTCAAATTTAAGGGAAAAAAAAAGGCTTTTGTGGCAAAAAAAATATATATTTGAAGGCAAGACAGAGATTTCTATGAGAAAAAGTCATATTTAAGGACAAAAACCCTTGGTTTAAGGGTCAAAACAGGGATTTGTAGCTGAAAAAGTCGTATTTAAGGGGAAAAAGCCCTTATTTAATGAGATAAACCAGGGATTTCTAGGAGAAAAAGCCGTTTTTAAACGGAAAAAAAACCCAGATTTAATAGGATATAAGAGATTTCTAGCAGAAAAAGCCATATGTAAGGGGAATACCCCATATTTAAGGGGTAAAACAGGGATTTTTTGGGAGAAAAAAGCATATTTAAGGGGAAAAGCACCCGGTGTAATGGGAAAAACAGGGATTTCTGTGTGCAAACCTCAGATTTAAGGGAAAAAGCCCAGATTTAATGGAAAACCAGGGATTTCTGGCAGAAGAAGCCATGTTTAAGGGCGAAAACTACAGATTTATGGGGCAAAACGGATTTCTGTGAGAAAAGCCCAGATGTAATGGAAAAACAGGGATTTCTAGGAGAAAAAGACATATTTAAGGGGAAATACCCCAGATTTAAGGGGAAAAAACAGGGATTTTTGGCAGAAAAAGGCATGTTTAAGGGTAAAAACCCCAGATTGAAAGGGAAAAAACAGTGATTTCTGTGAGAAAAGCCCAGATTTAATGGAAAAAAACAGGGATTTCTGGCAGAAAAAGCCACATTTAAGGGGAAATACCCCAGATATTGTTGGAAAACCAGGGATTTCTAGGAGAAAACCCGAAATTTATGGGGAAAAACAGGGATTTCTGTGAGAAAAGCCCAGATTTAAGGGGAATAACCGGGATTTCTCGCAGAAAGGGTAAAAACCCCAGATTGCAAGGGAAGACCAGGGATTTCTAGGAGAAAAAGCCACATTTAAGGGGAAATACCGCAGATATTGTTGGAAAAAGAGAGATTTCTAGCAGAAAAAGCCGTACTTAAGGGGAAAAAAACCCAGATTTAATGGGAATAACAGGGATTTCTAGCAGAAAAAGCCATATGTAAGTGGAAAACCCCATATTTAAGGGGTAAAACAGGGATTTTTTGGGAGAAAAAAGCATATTTAAGGGGAAAAGCACCCGGTGTAATGGGAAAAAACAGGGATTTCTGTGAGCAAACCCCAGATTTAAGCGGAAAAAGCCCAGATTTAATGGAAAACCAGGGATTTCTGGCAGAAGAAGCCATGTTTAAGGGCGAAAACTGCAGATTTATGGGGCAAAACAAGGATTTCTGTGAGAAAAGCCCAGATGTAATGGAAAAACAGGGATTTCTAGGAGAAAAAGCCATATTTAAGGGGAAAAACCTCAAATTTAAGGGGAAAAACAGGGATTTCTAGGAGAAAAAGCCATATTTTAGGGTAAAAACTCCAAATTTAATAGGAAAAACGGATTTCTAGGAGAAAACCCCAGTTTTATGGGGAAAAACAGGGATTTCTAGGTGGAAAAGCCATATTGAAGGGTAAAAACCCCAGATTGCAAGGGAAGACCAGGGATTTCTGTGAGAAAAAGCCACATTTAAGGGGAAATACCCCAGATATTGTTGGAAAAAGAGAGATTTCTAGCAGAAAAAGCCGTATTTAAGGGGAAAAAAACCCAGATTTAAAGGAGAAACCAGGGATTTCTGTCTGAAAATGCCATATTTAAGGGGAAAAAACCCCAGATTTAAAAGGAAATAAGGGATTTATAGCAGAAAAAGCCATATGTAAGTGGAAAACCCCATATTTCAGGGGAAAAGAGGGATTTTTTGGGAGAAAAAAAGCATATTTAAGGGGAAAAGCCCCCGGTGTAATGGGAAAAACAGGGATTTCTGTGAGCAAACCGCAGATTTCACAGAATCACAGAATTGCAGGGGTTGGAAGGGACCTCCAGAGCTCATCGAGTCCAACCCCCTGCCAAAGCAGTTCCCTACAGCAGGTCGCACAGGTCGGCATCCAGGCAGGTCTTGAACATCTCCAGAGAAGGAGACTTCACCACCTCCCTGGGCAGCCTGTTCCAGTGCTCCGTCACCTCACTGTAAAGAAGTTCTTGCGCATGTTTGTGCAGAACTTCCTATGCTGCAGTTTCCAGCCGTTTCCCCTTGTCCTGTCTCCACTCACCACTGAAAAGAGTCCGGCCTCGCCATTCTGCCCCCCACACCTCAGATATTTGTAGACCTGGATCAGGTCCCCTCTCAGTCTCCTTTTCTCAAGGCTGAACAGACCCAGTTAACAGTTAACTTCGGCGCTGTTCATCTGTTCATAAATCAGTACAGAGCATCCTCAGTTTCAGCCCATCACTGCTGTCAGCTGCCAGTCTGAATTTATCTTGATATGATACCCGGGAGCTTATTTACTAGAGCTTACCTGAGCAGGTATGGGTAGGAAACATAAGGTGTAAAACATTTCAGACGTCTGTTTCAATCCACACCTTTTTCCTTTGTGAGCCATAGAAGCAAATGATGAAAATAAAGGCCTTAAACTAGCATGTACCAAACATCTTTTCCAGGACAGCATCCAGGATTTGAGAAAGAGGGTTACTGTTCTTGACTGTCAGCTGCGGAAATCGGAGTCGGCTAGGAAGAGCTTTGAGGTGGCTACTGAAAAACTGCTACAATTCGTAGAGGTAACTGTGCCACTGCACTGTTCTGTTTGGAAAAGCCCTGTGTTGATTCCCCAGCTTGGTGCACCATGCTGGAAATACAGGTGCTGTTCTTGTAGGAATGTCTTTTCATCTTGCTGTACGTGGAGTCAGTGAAACTGGTTGGATTTCTTAAACGTATTTTTCACGAGCATACTGATTTCTGTGAAATATTGCAGAGGAAGAAGGCAGAAAAATGGTATTTAGTAATGTTTTGAAATGCTATAACAGAAACAACATTATGAAGTACAGATCAGAGCCCACGTGCCAAAGATCTGACCTTCTTGACTGCACTGATTTATGAGCTGTTAACTTCTTACTGTGGCCAACAGGTTGTGCATGAAACGCTTTCCGAAAACTCTCCTTCCTCGGCTGTTCTGAGGTAAGCAGATATGAGCTGTTATTCACACACATATTGAAAAATAATCTACTTTTGTCCCTAAAAATTGTCTTGTATTTTTTCCTTAGTTTTCTGTTGTGTGTTTCTGAATGCTGTTATTCTCAGTGCGGGGGTGGGAGATTAAATATGCTGTTTTATTTTAACTTTCCTAAAAGCCTTTGTTATACAGACAGAATAATTCTGAAACCAACTTATGCTTGATGATACTAGTGATTTTTTCATAGAATGACACTCAAGCTTTACTTTATTGAAGGGAACCTTTGCTCACCTTACAAATAAATGCCTTTTTCTCCCCTTCTTTTAGTGGCAGAAGGACACCATTGTCTTCTAAAGCACTTCTTGCCCGGCTGGGGAGGATTGGACCAACTGTTACCACAGCTCTTGCAGCAGAAGCCAGAGACCTTGCCAAGTCTGTCCGTGCCATTCTGGAAGTAAACTGTGAGTAAGAGCTGCGTGCCTGTGTGTGTGTACACTTGTATACATGCACATAAGCACTTCATTTCTTTCATTAAATGTTGGAGCTTTAGCATCTTGCTCAGTAATTGAGCATGATGAGTTTCAGCAGTCGCCTTGTTTGTTTTTTCCCAAGTGTGGAAAAAGGCTCCTGAGTATGGGTTCTGTTCCCACTGTGTTCAGAGTGTGGTGTGGGTATGGTTACCAGAATGCACTGTCTTTCAGAATGACAGAAGACCTACCAAAGCAGGCTAGGGGCTGCTGCTCCTATCCTGTCAGTGTTTCCAGCCCTAACCTTACCATAACATTAACTCCTTCAAGTGCATTGATCTCTCATGCTTGTTTTGGTGGCTTTTTTGTGGTCTGTCTCACCCAGAAGAATTTATACACTGTATTATTTTTTCATTTCATTTTCATTTTCATTTCTGAGACTACAGAGCTGCCTTCATTCTGGTAGCTTAGGATTCAATCAGTACTTCAGAAAAATACAGAAAGTAGAAGATGAAAAGCTTTTATATGTCTGGAGTTACAAGTGTTCTTCCTTCTTAATGCTCTTAAAATATACATGCATATTTTCCTTTATTTTAAGCACACATCACAGGGCAGTTCATTGCAAAAGGGCTACTCATGTCAGCTGAGTGTAGTAGTAATTACCCTATTTAAGTAAATTGAATGTATTTGCTAATTCCCTGAGTCATGTAACAGTGTGACTTCTTCAGAACTAAATAATGTAAACAAAGAACAAAAAAGTAAATAAGACTTTGTAACAGTGATATTTGAATGATAATGAGGTCACGGAGTTTTTTGGAATCTTTAAATATTCTTCTAGGAAAATGCACGGGGCATTTCCTTGTGTTATTTCTGTTAGCATGTGTGTTGTTTTGGTGGGCTGGCAGTTTGGGAGCAGTGGATCCAGTTTTTACATTTGTTCTTTTTCCTTTGCCTTTTGCACATGCTCTTTGCTTTGGAGTTAATAACAGTGGCCAGGAGGGAGGGGAATTTGTTTTCCACCAGTGACAATGGAAGTGTGCTGTCACATTAAGTTGTTTCTATCACACTAGACAGGAAATCATGCAAGGAAAACTTTTAGTCCTAAATGCAATTGAATTCTACCGTGTGGTTGTCAAGCATAACAGGTAGGACACGTCAGAAAGTTCTAGAGCCACAGCAAGGATCCCTTGTATGAACCTGTAAGTTGAAAACAGCTCTGCAGAGAAGGATTTAAAGATTGAGCATCATCCTTCCGAATTCATTCTCATTTGGAGAGCATTACAGATAGACTTGGGATGTGATGAGCTTGTGTGTGAGATTAAAGCTTTAAGGCTTTCCTCTCTCAAAGAAAAGAAAAGAAAAAAAAAGACAAATAGTTACAGCACAGGAACTGGCATTCTGTCTGCAGCCTTCTAGGCCAGATTCTCACAGCACATTCTCTGTGTGATCTTCTGATTTCTTGCAGATGTGCTGTCCTAAAAAGGGCTCTCATGTATGTAGCATTTCATAAATATCATACATTAAAGAAAAAAGGACTGTAGGCACTACTTAGAAGACTTCCTTTTTATCCAGACAAGTGCCTCCAAATTAAAATTTGTTATTGAGTTCTTACAGAACTGGATTGAATACTTCTGAGATGGCTAAGTGGATAAAAATCTACTGCTGGACATTCATCATTATACCCTTTAATTTTTACTTTATTTACAGTAGATGTGAAACACGTCTAGGTGTAGAGTGTTCTTCTAAATGGAAACTGATTTCCTTGTTAAAAATCCTCCTTGACATCCAGAACAAAGTGGCATATGCATGAGCTAGCTGCACAGAGTGACCTCTGTTGCACAATAGCTTCCCATTTTGCCTGGGGGAAGAGGTTTAAAAGAAGTTCAGTGTATTCTTGAAACTCTCCAAGTACACATTGCTTTGTCTGTAATGATGCTGCAGAGCAGTTTTCAGCTCGGTAGGCTGAATGACAGCTACGTGATGTCAGTTTGGTGATTTAAGCCAGGATTCTGTATCAAACAAACAAAACCAAACCCCTTTGTTTTACAGTGCTTACTACTACAGGATCCTCCAGTTCCAGAAATGCAAATCAGAGTAATAAACAGAATAATCAAGCACGTCTCTTGAAAGATTCATTCTTCATCTTCCTGAAAGGCTGTTAGCTATTTTTAGGCAGTAAGTCTTGGGAGGCCTTTCTGCTTTGCAGAATAGCATCTCCTTAAGACACAAAGAAAATTACTTTCATCTTACAAAGGATCATAATGCCTCAGCAAAGGAACCGTAACATTTGAAAGTAGCTGCTGCTGCACTTAGTAGTCCATATGGTAAAGAAAAAACTGGAGAAAGCAACTTCTTCTTTTCTATTACAAAATTTAGAAAGCAATATACTTGCTACTGATAATGGCAAAAATCTGATTAGCTCTGGAACATACTTCTCTCTTCATACAGCAGCAGGCGGTGAGCATTTGGAAACGTTCAGCAGAATAACACAGCATTCAAGTATTCTGACTGCTAATTTCCTCACCCTGCCTCTGACTTTTCTATTAAAAAATACAGTCTTGCCCTTGTTGATATAATCCCAGCCATCAGTATCTGCTACGTGCTCAGAACCCTGCTTCTCTGATCACAGGCACTAAAGCAGCATATCTTGAGCTGTTTCTTGACATCGTTTTCCTTTAATCTCTTTTCCTGCCTGGGATCTGGCCGTCATTGGAAGTTCACTAGAAGTATCTCCAAAGACATATCTTCAAAAATCCTGCTGCCCTGGTTTTGATCTCTCCAGGTACCGCTGTAGGCATTATGCATTCACTTATGAAGATCCTACAGGCAGGGGTTCAGTTGCCCACTTTTTGCGTTCATTTTCCTTGTATGCTGATTGCACATAAAAAGAAGGCAATGGGAAGAGCTGGTGATCAGCAGCCATGGGTGTTTGTTCTTTTGGTAGTGAAGCTGCTGTTACTTTCTGGACCACAGATGAAGTCTTACATCTCAGGTACTAACAGCTAAAATATGGAATCCCTCCATTTCTTCTGTTTACTTTTTAAACTACATTATGGTAAGTTGCCAACACAGCTCCATGTTTAGCAAGCTGTTAGTTGTCCCTTCTCATTCCTTTGACACAGTTATGTGGCAGAGCTACAAGGAAAAGTAGCAAGTCTTCTCAAACAGCAGTTGCTAATTTGAGAATAGTTAATACTGCTAAATATTCATGTTCTTTTTAATTACACATTACAGCCTCAGTATATTTATTACAGTCAAATTAATGCCATATACTTCATTAGTTTTGTTCTTAAAATTAAGGATATGGCAGTGGTGTAATTTTGTACAGCTGTTTGGCTTAGCTGATTGGGAAAGTTGTGGAGAAGTTAATAGGCAAGCACTGGGTGTTTCCCCCTGCCTTTTTGATTTATGTGCATTGGTATCTAGCTGTGATTGTGAGACAGGCACACTGTGGCTAACTTGACTCTTAGTAATTAGTGTAGTGGTATTAAAGATGCATTTGCAGAGCCCAAGTATCAAAATTCTTCCCTTCCATTGACCCTGCAAATATTTTCAGATTGCTGGCACTTGCTCGTGCTGCTTTGTCTTTATTTTTTCAGTGTCAGAGCAAGAAAATAATTCCCTGTGAGGTGTCTTTCTAGGGACACTTCTGCACTGGGAGGACAACATTGCTTTAATATAGTTCCAGCTAATAAACTCGGAATGTACCTTTTCTTCCTGAATGAAAGAGCTGCTTGAGAAAGAGCAGCATAATAACAACTGAAGAGATAACTGTACATTCACTGTTCTGGTAAGGCCATAAGTATTTCAGTGACTTACTCAAATCAGAAATGAGGAGACCTCATTATTTGTTGTATTAAATTATACAACATATATCCTTAAAGCATCTATACAGCTCCCATTGTTTTTGACTAGCAAAAGTAGTAATCTTAAAATCTATGCTGTGTGCTTTGAAGGTGTAGAGGTTACATTTGTTAATTAGCAGCACTGGTATTCTGGTGTCCTGCTCTTCTTGATAGAAAACAATGCTCATTAAGGAAATACCTGAACTTAAAAGCCGTGTCTATAGTGTTAAATAAATAAATAAGCCTAGTGAGGCCACGTTGGGGTTTAATGGTTGACTAGAAAGGCAGCAGACAGCAAAAGCTCTCAGTTTTGCTTTTGGGTTTTCTGTTCAGTTTTAATGTGATTGATGGGGTGTGTGTTGAGGTGCTATCTTGCAACCTAAAAAAAGCCATAAAGTCTGTTTCTTTGGGCAGGATGGATTTGATTTGACAGTGAATACTTGGAAGGAGACAAGTGAAGACTTGTTTGGTACATAACGTAATGCACATGCATTACTTCTGTGAATTTGAGGTATAAAAATGCCTTGTGAATGGGAAGCAGAAGAAATATGTATATGTAATGTAAATCACACAGACGCTTCCAAAACTAGACAAGTACTTGGAACAGTACCATGAATCTGAAAACACATGGCTAGAAAGAATCTCCAGCAATTAGGTAGAGCACCTGCCTGCCTTCAGCAATTACACCTACATGAATCCAGAGGTGTTTGTCAAACATATTCTGCTTTCTGGCTTTTCTAGACAAACGATTCCCATGCTTAATTATCTTTGCCATTAGGAGGCTTTTCCTTTGGCCTAAATCCTCACTGTGGTTTAAGTCCATTGCTGCTTTTCTTCATGCCAGTGGTTATTGAAAACATCCTAGTATGTTCTTCTTTGTGGTACCTTTTAATATATTTGAAGATATCATTTCACCATTGAATTTTCTGTTCCCAAAATAAGCCCCTAATACCAGTTTGCTCATTTTTTGCTGTTCTGGCTGTTTTATCATTCTTTTGTTTCTCTGGATTCTTTCCAGTTCATCAACATTGCATTATGCTGTAGGAATTGAGACCTTCCTATGGGAAATAAAATGGACTAATCAGTTTGTTTGCTTTAAGATACAGCGTACAAAAGCTCTTAGGCTGGTACACGTGTTCCTCTTTCCAGGTTTCAATTCATGTCCAAGAATCAGAACATTGCAAATTGCAGTTATGTACAAGCTGGGAAGCTACATAAGAGGTGATACTTAGAAGGACAGAATAATTTCATCGTCTGATCACATTACAAGAAAAACTATTTAAAGTACCATGAAGGGATACTTTAAAGCAATTTTTAAGGGCGAAAACTGCAGATTTATGGGGCAAAACAAGGATTTCTGTGAGAAAAGCCCAGATGTAATGGAAAAACAGGGATTTTTGGGAGAAAAAGCCACATTTAAGGGGAAAAGCCCCAGATTTAATGAGAAAACCGGGATTTTCTTGCAGAAAAAGCCATATTTAAGGGTAAAAACACCAGATTTAAGGGGAAAAACAGGGATTTCTGACAGAAAAAGCCATTTTATGGGGAAAAACCCCAGATTTAATGGGAAAACAGGGCTTTCTAGGAGGAAAAGCCATATTTTAGGGTAAAAACTCCAGATTTAAGGGGAAAAAACCCAGGTTGAAAGGGAATAACAGGGATGTCTAGGAGAAAAAGCCACATTTAAGGGGAAATACCCCAGATTTAATGGGAAAAACAGGGATTTCTGGGAGAAAACCCCAGATTTAAGGGGAAAAAACAGGGATTTCTGGGAGAAAAGCCCAGATTTAATGGAAAAACAGGGATTTTTTGGGAGAAAAAACCATATTTCAGGAGAAAAACCCAAGATTATTGGGAATAAACAGGGATTTCTGGCAGAAAAAAGCCAATTTTAAGGGGAAAAACCCCTGAATTAATGGGAGAAACAGGGATTTCTGTGAGAAAAAGCCATATTTAAGGGGAAAAACCCCAGATTTAAGGGGAAAAACAGGGATTTCTAGGGGAAAAAGCCATATGTAAGTGGAAAACCCCATATTTAAGGAGGAAAAGAGGGATTTTTGGGGAGAAAAAAGCATATTTAAGGGGAAAAGCCGCCGGTGTAATGGGAAAAACAGGGATTTCTGTGAGCAAACCCCAGATTTAAGGGGAAAAAGCCCAGATTGAATGGAAAACCAGGGATTTCTGGCAGAAGAAGCCATGTTTAAGGGCGAAAACTGCAGATTTATGGGGCAAAACAAGGATTTCTGTGAGAAAAGCCCAGATGTAATGGAAAAACAGGGATTTTGGGGAGAAAAAGCCATATTTAAGGGGAAAAAACACAGATTTAATGGGAATAACAGGGATTTCTTTGAGATAACCCCAGATTTAATGGGAAAACAGGGCTTTCTAGGGGAACAAGCCATATATAATGGGAAAAACCCCAAATTTATAAGGAAAAACAGGGATTTCTGGCACAAAAAGCCACATTTAAGGGTAAAAACCCCAGATTAAAGATGAAAAACAGGGATTTCTGGCAGAAAAAGCCATATTTAAGGGGAAAAACCCCAGATTTAATAGAAAAAAAACAGGGATTTCTAGGAGAAAACCCCCGTTTTATGGGGAAAAACAGGGATTTCTAGGTGGAAAAGCCACATTGAAGTGTAAAAACCCCAGATTGCAAGGGAAAACCAGGGATTTCTAGGAGAAAAAGTCACATTTAAGGGGAAATACCCCAGATATTGTTGGAAAAAGAGAGATTTCTAGCAGAAAAAGCCGTATGTAAGGGGAAAAAAACCCAGATTTAAAGGGAGAAATAGGGATTTCTGTGAGAAAAAGCCCAGATGTTGTGGAAAAGCAGGGATTTCTAGGAGTAAAAGCCATATTGAAGGGTAAAATCCCCAGATTTAATAGGAAAAACAGGGATTTCTAGGAGAAAATTCCTGTTTTATGGGGAAAAACAGACATTTCTAGGTGGAAAAGCCATATTGAAGGGTAAAACCCCCAGATTGCAAGGGAAAACCAGGGATTTATAGGAGAAAAAGCCACATTTAAGGGGAAATACCCCAGATATTGTTGAAAAAAGAGAGATTTCTAGCAGAAAAAGCCCAATTTAAGGGGAAAAAAACCCAGATTTAAAGGGGAAACCAGGGATTTCTGGCAGAGAAATGGGACAGAGAGTTTTGGGAGAAAACCCCTGATTTAATGAAAAGAACAGGGATTTCCGTGAGAAAACACCAGAATTAAGGGGAAAAACCCCTCATTTAAAAGGAAAAACAGTGATTTCTGGAAGAAAAAGCCATATTTAAGGGCAAAAACCCCAGATTGAATTGTAAAACCAGGATTTTCTGGCAGAACAAGCCATATTTAAGGGTAAAAAAAGGGATTTCTGGCTGAAAAAGCTATATTTAAGGGGAAAAACCCCAGATTTAATGGCAATAACAGGGATTTCTGTGAGAAATCCCCAGATTTAAGGGGAAAAAACAGAGATTTCTAGGAGAAAACCCCTGAATTAGGGGGAAACGCAAGGATTTCTAGCAGAAAAAGCCACATTTAAGGGGAAATACCCCAGATAGAATGGGAGAAACAGGAATTTCTGTGAGAAAAGCGTTTCCAGCGTTTCCATGCTGCACTTGCCCAGTGGTGGCCTTTCAGCCAAAGGCCAGAGTGGGGGGAGGGAGAGGGAGATTGTAAGACTGCCATCAGTCAGGAGCCCGGCACGTTTCTGCCTGCTTGGCTCATGCTGTTGTGTGGGTCCCCGCGAAGCATCGGTGAGGCAGGGTGGCCCCGTGTGTGTGCCAGCATTGTGCGCGGATGTGGAATGGAGTGAGAGTGATTGTAATGAAAATGCAGCTGGCCGTATTTCTGGTAGGGAATGGTTGAATCCGCAGCCGTGAGGCGCAAGAGGAGGCGCTGGATGCTAAGGTGGAAAGCGGAGCTTGTGTGTGCCAGGAGGCAGGCGTGGTGAGGTGCGCTTTGGAGCCTGCTGTTGTTGGCGCTGGGCTCGGGAGGCCCCTGAACATGGCGCTGTGTGCTGCGTGTGCCAGCCCCAAGAGATTCCCGTGTGGAAGAAGGGAGAGGCTGAAGGAGGCCGAGGGCCCTTTTCTCGGGGCCGGCTCCTCTGTGGCCTCTTGCTTGCCGGAGAGAAGGGCTGCCCGCTGGGCACAGGGAGCGCCTTCTAGCTGCCGTCCCGTGCCCTGTCCTGCAGCCCCCTCCTCATGCTATGTGGAACGCCATTGCCAGCAGTGCGGCTGCCATTTTAGAACCTTCGCCGCATCACAGCCGTCACCTTGGTCACCGCTGCCCCGGCCAACGCACTCGCCTCTGTGAGCTCTGGCAGCCATGTCAGGAGCAAAGAGAGCGAGGGGCGAAGCTTGCCCTATTTCCCATCGGAAGGGAGAGCTGGGGGCCCCAGTAGCGAAGAGGAGGAGGGGGGCCGCCTTGACCATCAAGCGGAGGAGGAAGGAGAAGAGAGTCCGTTTCCATCGCGCCTGGACCAGCGCTGTGACCACCTCCGTGGAGCCCATGGAGGTGGATCCACCTCCGGATGAGCCCATGGAGGTGGATCCACCTCCGGATGAGCCCATGGAGGTGGATCCGCCTGCGGCACAGCTGGCCTGGCACCACACCACCGTGCCAGGCCCCGCATGGGCGCCGTCACAGCTCCACCGCCATCGCTGGTCCAGGCGCTCGGCTCCTTACCCGCTGCGCGGCCCCCGCCCCCAGCATTAGCTGGGTGGCATGAGTTACCATCTGCTCCTCCTCTGGAGCCAATTCTGCGGGCCCCCAGCTCCATCTTCACCCTGTTAAGTCCCCGTCCCTGGTTTACTTGTTGATTTTAGTGTTAAGTTTAGTGTTAGTGTTAGGATTAGGTTATTGTTCACGTTTTAGTGTTAGGAGTAGGTTCTTGTTCATGTTTGAGAGTTAGGAGTAGGTTCTTGTTCATGTTTGAGAGTTAGGCATAGGTTCCTGTTCTTCTGTTAGAGTTAGGCATAGGTTCCTTGTAGTCTTTTAGTGTTAGGCATAGGTTCCTGTTCATACTTGACAGTTAGGGGTCGATTGCTCCTGTTGGGTGGCAGTGAGCAGCGCTCACTCGGTAAGCACACGCCTGATTGATGATGCGAAGACATGAGTGCGAGTGCCGTGAGCACGGAGGCCCGATGGCATCTTGGATGGATTGAATTTGCAGCTTGTGACTTTTGTGTTGCAGACCGTCGAGGAGCAGAGTGTGAGTGGCTGCGCCGTTGCGTTGGGCCTCAGGAGAACAGTGTGTGACTGTGTCTCGAGCATCGTGCGTGGCCGTTGGCAGGTAGGTGTGCCTTCCTTTGCAGTAAGCAGTGCTTAGGCGTGAGCCCAGCTCATGCCCCTGTCCTCAGCAGATGGGCTTTCTGCGTGCTTTATTGCTGTGCTTGGTGCCGTCCGGCACAGCAGCAGCAAGGCCGTGAAGACGTACGTAGCCAGGTAGATGCAAATGCGCAGCTGATGGTAGGAATACTCTTGTTGTTGGTGTTCATGAGACAGTGGTCGTGCGTGTGCGATCAAGCTCAGGGAGAAGTTGATTCTTGCCTGTTCAGCTCTGGCTGAAATGCAAGTTTGGCGTCCCTCCTTGTGGTTGGGTCGGAAGACCAAGGCTATCTTGAGAGCACGTCTGTGAGTCAGGCTGGGAGTTTTTGCTAGCAGGAAGTCACAGCGTCGGAGCGCACGAATGGAATGATGGCTCTCGTTTGCCCCTTGTAGAAAGCAGCCTCCTGGAGAGCAGCAGAGCAGCAGGCTGTGTGCGCTATGGCCGCTGAAGTGCGTTTCTCGCCCCCTGAGGTCCCTGAGCCCACGCTGATGGAGAACGTGCTGCGCTCCGGCCTCTTGTTTGGAGCCGTTTTCCAGCTGGTGTGCGTGTGGGCCATAACCCTGCCAGTTGCCAAGTGCCCAGAGACAGTAAGTAGCGCTCTGTTTGATAGAGGTTGATAGAAATGCTGAGGCAATGGGCTGGGAGGGAAGCAGCTGGAGCCGTTGCCTACGGTAGCGCGCCGCGGCATTGCTGAGGGTGCGGCAGTTTGTTGTGTGCTTCCTTGGGCGTGCGTGCTGTTCGTGGTGGCACGCAAGGAGCCTGGAGGTGCAAGCTCATCTTATGGTGGTGCTGCTGCTGCTGCCTCTGTGGGCTGTGAGTGGCAGGCAGGGCGTCCCCCTGTGCAGGGACTGCCTTGCAGGCAAGGCCTGTAGACTGTAGGTGACGTGGGATTTTTGGGCACAAGACAGAGGTGGAGTTTCTGTTGTGCCCTGATGTCAGGAAGGCAATGTGCAGCACTGGCACCCAGAGCTGCCCAGTCAGGTGACTTGAGCTCCCAAAGCGAGCTGTGGGGCAATTGTCAGAAAGTTCCCTGACTTGACTGTTGGTGAATTGATTCGTGTAGGACTGGGACGGCTTGGAGTCTAAGACTTGGGAGACGGTGAAGAAACCAAAGGCAAGTGCTGCACAGCTAAGCAAGAAAGCCAAGAAGGAAAGCCAAAAGAAACGGTGAGGGCTTGAGCGCTAAGCCTCCAAGGCCAAAGGAAGCAGCTGGAATGCTGGCTGAGAGGTGCTCCAAAGGCAGCGCACTGTCCGTCTGGTTTTGTGGCGTGGCCGTGCTTTCCCTTGCCCGGACATTGGAGAGGAACTGAGGAAGCTGGAAGGGCTTCTGATGCGCGACCAAGAAATCGGACTTTGCCTGTGCGGGATTTCATGTGTGGCAAGAGCTGGGGACGCTGCATTCCTTCAGGGTCCTTCAGCTCGATAGCTGTTTCAGAATGTTGATGATGAGGTGAACTTAGCGCATGTCGCTGGTGCTGAGCGGTATCCAGCCTATTTTATTGTCTGTTGACGTATCTACAGAATGCAACCCAAATCCCTTAGTTTAAAATAAAAGGGAAAGAAAGCTTTTAGACCTGGTGCTGCCTCTTTCAGTAGCTGGTCCAAACATGCCTGGCTTGGGCTGGCAGTGGCAGGGCGATGAACGGGCCGGCTTCACGTCCCTCCCTGGCGATGGAGCTGCTTTTCCCGCGTTTCCATGCTGGTCTTGCCCAGTGGTGGCCTTTCAGCCAAAGCGTAAGTGCGAGCGAAGCGTGTGAGCATCAGCTTGCTCTGTGAGGCGTGAGAGAAAGAAAAGGAGAGGAAGCAGCGCGCGAGGAAGCCAGGTGTCCCTGCACTCAGCCCCTTGAGCTCGTCCCTCCAGCTTCCCTGGTGGCTTTTTCAGCCTTGTGTAGCACTGACTGTTCCTGCTTGCCCTGGGCAGGCCAGCTGCAGCTGCGGGCAGCCGTGGCCTGCACGTCAGGCTGCCGTTGAGCCGCGAGGAGTTCAAGTGCGGGTGGGCTGGTGTGAAGAGCAGCGCTGGGAGTGGGGCAGGAGGAGAGGGCAGCGGGAGGGCTGCAGGTGAGCGCGCCTCGGGCCCAGAGCTCAGGCGTGAGCCGGGAGGGCAGCGAGCCGTGCTGCGCTGCTTCAGCTGCAGTGGCTTGGAGCGCGTCATGGGCAGCGGCGCGTGTGGAGCGTCTGGGTGCTGCGAGGGCACCTTGGTGAGCCGGAGCCCGAGAGAGGAGAGGAGAGCAGAGGAGAGCAGAGGCCGCACGTCAAGAGTGTCTGCCTGCCATTTTGGCTTGGCACGTCGGCGTCTTCCTCCATCCACGAAGGAGCCTGCACGGTGCACTGGGTCCAGCGTGCTACACGGCACTGCCTTCTGCTGCCTGCCTGCCTGCCTGCCCGCCTGCCCGCTGCACTGCTGGAGAGGAAAGAGCGGATTGTCGGGCTGCGTGCAGCCAAGGAGCTGGCTGCAAAGGAGGGAAAGGGAGTATCGAGGAGCGGTTAGTGCGTGTTAGGTTTGGGTGTGGATGCAGCGGGGGCCGAGTCACCTCCATCAGCTGCTGGGGGCTGGGGCCGAGCCCGGTGCGTGGGGCTGCGCTGCGGGCAGGAGGGCTGCGGGGCTGGGGCAGTGGTGTGGGTGCAGCACCTGGGGCCGTGAGAGGGCGTGCAGCAGGGAGGGCGTTGGGCCCGAGCC
The DNA here is from genome assembly GCF_023343835.1 of Lagopus muta. Taxonomy (NCBI): domain Eukaryota; kingdom Metazoa; phylum Chordata; class Aves; order Galliformes; family Phasianidae; genus Lagopus; species Lagopus muta. Next base: position 1,582,547 of record NC_064451.1, read on the forward strand.
GCGCTCGTGTTTGTGGCAGCACAGGGGCTGCAGGGGATGGCAGGAGCGCAGAGCAGAGCGGGGAGAGCCGGGCTGTATGAAGGCCAGGGCATGAAGTCTTCCCTTGGCAGCTACGGAGCTGCTGGGCTTTTCCCCCAAGTCTTCAGACTGTGGGGTGATAAGGCTCCGCAGCAAAGCCAGCCGGGCCCTCCTGATACCTGGGGGTTAGGAAAGGGCAAAACAAATCAGAGTCTTTCAAGAGCACAAAGCAGTGAAGCACAGCACAAGCCATTTATTGCCTGCGTAGGTGATCTTCTCCAGGCATGTCCATTGGAGATGTGCAGACTGCGTGTGGACAGAAAGCAAACGGAAGGCAGGGGAGGGGCGGGGAGGGAGGGGAGGGGAGGGGAGGGGAGGGGAGGGGAGGGGAGGGGAGGGGAGGGGAGGGGAGGGGAGGGGAGGAGAGGAGAAGAAAGTAAGAAATGAAAGGAAAGAAAAAGGGAAATGTGAAGGGGAAGAGAGAAAGAGAAAAGGAAAGGAAGAGAAAAGAGAAGCAAGGCAAAGAAAAGCAAGGCAAAGGAAAGCAAAAGGGGGAAAAGGGAAAAGGCAGAAAAGGAGAAGAAGACAAGTCGCATGCCGCCGGCGCCACCCGAGGGGAATCCGGCAGCGGCCCCCCCCAGCTGCCCCTCCCCCTCGTCCAGGCCCCGGGCCGCCCCCAGGCCGGCCTTAGCAACGTGACGCCGCAGGCGGTTGGTAGGGCCGGGGCAGGAAGTGCTTGGTGCCGGCGGAGAGCACTTCCGGGGCAGCGCGGCATGGCGGCGCCGGGCCGGTGAGCGGGGCCGGGAGGAGCGGGCTGTGTGCTGGGAGCGGGGTCGGGCCTGGGTGCGGGGGCATGGAGGGGCGCTCGGGGGAGGAGCTGGCGGTGCTGCCGGCACGCAGAGGCGATGCGTGCGGCGCCGGCGAGTGGTGCGGGGTCGGGGGGCAGCTTCCTGTGAGGGAAGGCCGTGCGAGTGCGGAGCTTTGTTGGTGTTTGGGGTGTGCGAAGGAGGAGGCCCCGTAGGGCCTGGTTGTAGGCAGCAAAGCCCGGGCGGGCGGTGGAGCAAGGCGCCCGGGTGCTGTGTTGGCCGGAGGGTGCGGAGCTGGAAGAAGGTTTGTGAAGATGTGCTTGCTGTGGACGTCCCTTCTTGGGCCGAGCCAGGGCTGCCGTTGTGTGTGATTGTGTTTGTTGCTTGGGAGAAGTGCTGCCTCAGTAGAGTGGGGGGAGGGAGAGGGAGATTGTAAGACTGCCATCAGTCAGGAGCCCGGCACGTTTCTGCCTGCTTGGCTCATGCTGTTGTGTGGGTCCCCGCGAAGCATCGGTGAGGCAGGGTGGCCCCGTGTGTGTGCCAGCATTGTGCGCGGATGTGGAATGGAGTGAGAGTGATTGTAATGAAAATGCAGCTGGCCGTATTTCTGGTAGGGAATGGTTGAATCCGCAGGCGTGAGGCGCAAGAGGAGGCGCTGGATGCTAAGGTGGAAAGCGGAGCTTGTGTGTGCCAGGAGGCAGGCGTGGTGAGGTGCGCTTTGGAGCCTGCTGTTGTTGGCGCTGGGCTCGGGAGGCCCCTGAATATGGCGCTGTGTGCTGCGTGTGCCAGCCCCAAGAGATTCCCGTGTGGAAGAAGGGAGAGGATGAAGGAGGCCGAGGGCCCTTTTCTCGGGGCCGGCTCCTCTGTGGCCTCTTGCTTGCCGGAGAGAAGGGCTGCCCGCTGGGCACAGGGAGCGCCTTCTAGCTGCCGTCCCGTGCCCTGTCCTGCAGCCCCCTCCTCATGCTATGTGGAACGCCATGGCCAGCAGTGCGGCTGCCATTTTAGAACCTTCGCCGCATCACAGCCGTCACCTTGGTCACCGCTGCCCCGGCCAACGCACTCGCCTCTGTGAGCTCTGGCAGCCATGTCAGGAGCAAAGAGAGCGAGGGGCGAAGCTTGCCCTATTTCCCATCGGAAGGGAGAGCTGGGGGCCCCAGTAGCGAAGAGGAGGAGGGGGGCCGCCTTGACCATCAAGCGGAGGAGGAAGGAGAAGAGAGTCCGTTTCCATCGCGCCTGGACCAGCGCTGTGACCACCTCCGTGGAGCCCATGGAGGTGGATCCACCTCCGGATGAGCCCATGGAGGTGGATCCACCTCCGGATGAGCCCATGGAGGTGGATCCGCCTGCGGCACAGCTGGCCTGGCACCACACCACCGTGCCAGGCCCCGCATGGGCGCCGTCACAGCTCCACCGCCATCGCTGGTCCAGGCGCTCGGCTCCTTACCCGCTGCGCGGCCCCCGCCCCCAGCATTAGCTGGGTGGCATGAGTTACCATCTGCTCCTCCTCTGGAGCCAATTCTGCGGGCCCCCAGCTCCATCTTCACCCTGTTAAGTCCCCGTCCCTGGTTTACTTGTTGATTTTAGTGTTAAGTTTAGTGTTAGTGTTAGGATTAGGTTATTGTTCACGTTTTAGTGTTAGGAGTAGGTTCTTGTTCATGTTTGAGAGTTAGGAGTAGGTTCTTGTTCATGTTTGAGAGTTAGGCATAGGTTCCTGTTCTTCTGTTAGAGTTAGGCATAGGTTCCTTGTAGTCTTTTAGTGTTAGGCATAGGTTCCTGTTCATACTTGACAGTTAGGGGTCGATTGCTCCTGTTGGGTGGCAGTGAGCAGCGCTCACTCGGTAAGCACACGCCTGATTGATGATGCGAAGACATGAGTGCGAGTGCCGTGAGCACGGAGGCCCGATGGCATCTTGGATGGATTGAATTTGCAGCTTGTGACTTTTGTGTTGCAGACCGTCGAGGAGCAGAGTGTGAGTGGCTGCGCCGTTGCGTTGGGCCTCAGGAGAACAGTGTGTGAGTGTGTCTCGAGCATCGTGCGTGGCCGTTGGCAGGTAGGTGTGCCTTCCTTTGCAGTAAGCAGTGCTTAGGCGTGAGCCCAGCTCATGCCCCTGTCCTCAGCAGATGGGCTTTCTGCGTGCTTTATTGCTGTGCTTGGTGCCGTCCGGCACAGCAGCAGCAAGGCCGTGAAGACGTACGTAGCCAGGTAGATGCAAATGCGCAGCTGATGGTAGGAATACTCTTGTTGTTGGTGTTCATGAGACAGTGGTCGTGCGTGTGCGATCAAGCTCAGGGAGAAGTTGATTCTTGCCTGTTCAGCTCTGGCTGAAATGCAAGTTTGGCGTCCCTCCTTGTGGTTGGGTCGGAAGACCAAGGCTATCTTGAGAGCACGTCTGTGAGTCAGGCTGGGAGTTTTTGCTAGCAGGAAGTCACAGCGTCGGAGCGCACGAATGGAATGATGGCTCTCGTTTGCCCCTTGTAGAAAGCAGCCTCCTGGAGAGCAGCAGAGCAGCAGGCTGTGTGCGCTATGGCCGCTGAAGTGCGTTTCTCGCCCCCTGAGGTCCCTGAGCCCACGCTGATGGAGAACGTGCTGCGCTCCGGCCTCTTGTTTGGAGCCGTTTTCCAGCTGGTGTGCGTGTGGGCCATAACCCTGCCAGTTGCCAAGTGCCCAGAGACAGTAAGTAGCGCTCTGTTTGATAGAGGTTGATAGAAATGCTGAGGCAATGGGCTGGGAGGGAAGCAGCTGGAGCCGTTGCCTACGGTAGCGCGCCGCGGCATTGCTGAGGGTGCGGCAGTTTGTTGTGTGCTTCCTTGGGCGTGCGTGCTGTTCGTGGTGGCACGCAAGGAGCCTGGAGGTGCAAGCTCATCTTATGGTGGTGCTGCTGCTGCTGCCTCTGTGGGCTGTGAGTGGCAGGCAGGGCGTCCCCCTGTGCAGGGACTGCCTTGCAGGCAAGGCCTGTAGACTGTAGGTGACGTGGGATTTTTGGGCACAAGACAGAGGTGGAGTTTCTGTTGTGCCCTGATGTCAGGAAGGCAATGTGCAGCACTGGCACCCAGAGCTGCCCAGTCAGGTGACTTGAGCTCCCAAAGCGAGCTGTGGGGCAATTGTCAGAAAGTTCCCTGACTTGACTGTTGGTGAATTGATTCGTGTAGGACTGGGACGGCTTGGAGTCTAAGACTTGGGAGACGGTGAAGAAACCAAAGGCAAGTGCTGCACAGCTAAGCAAGAAAGCCAAGAAGGAAAGCCAAAAGAAACGGTGAGGGCTTGAGCGCTAAGCCTCCAAGGCCAAAGGAAGCAGCTGGAATGCTGGCTGAGAGGTGCTCCAAAGGCAGCGCACTGTCCGTCTGGTTTTGTGGCGTGGCCGTGCTTTCCCTTGCCCGGACATTGGAGAGGAACCGAGGAAGCTGGAAGGGCTTCTGATGCGCGACCAAGAAATCGGACTTTGCCTGTGCGGGATTTCATGTGTGGCAAGAGCTGGGGACGCTGCATTCCTTCAGGGTCCTTCAGCTCGATAGCTGTTTCAGAATGTTGATGATGAGGTGAACTTAGCGCATGTCGCTGGTGCTGAGCGGTATCCAGCCTATTTTATTGTCTGTTGACGTATCTACAGAATGCAACCCAAATCCCTTAGTTTAAAATAAAAGGGAAAGAAAGCTTTCAGACCTGGTGCTGCCTCTTTCAGTAGCTGGTCCAAACATGCCTGGCTTGGGCTGGCAGTGGCAGGGCGATGAACGGGCCGGCTTCACGTCCCTCCCTGGCGATGGAGCTGCTTTTCCCGCGTTTCCATGCTGGTCTTGCCCAGTGGTGGCCTTTCAGCCAAAGCGTAAGTGCGAGCGAAGCGTGTGAGCATCAGCTTGCTCTGTGAGGCGTGAGAGAAAGAAAAGGAGAGGAAGCAGCGCGCGAGGAAGCCAGGTGTCCCTGCACTCAGCCCCTTGAGCTCGTCCCTCCAGCTTCCCTGGTGGCTTTTTCAGCCTTGTGTAGCACTGACTGTTCCTGCTTGCCCTGGGAAGGCCAGCTGCAGCTGCGGGCAGCCGTGGCCTGCACGTCAGGCTGCCGTTGAGCCGCGAGGAGTTCAAGTGCGGGTGGGCTGGTGTGAAGAGCAGCGCTGGGAGTGGGGCAGGAGGAGAGGGCAGCGGGAGGGCTGCAGGTGAGCGCGCCTCGGGCCCAGAGCTCAGGCGTGAGCCGGGAGGGCAGCGAGCCGTGCTGCGCTGCTTCAGCTGCAGTGGCTTGGAGCGCGTCATGGGCAGCGGCGCGTGTGGAGCGTCTGGGTGCTGCGAGGGCACCTTGGTGAGCCGGAGCCCGAGAGAGGAGAGGAGAGCAGAGGAGAGCAGAGGCCGCACGTCAAGAGTGTCTGCCTGCCATTTTGGCTTGGCGCGTCGGCGTCTTCCTCCATCCACGAAGGAGCCTGCACGGTGCACTGGGTCCAGCGTGCTACACGGCCACTGCCTTCTGCTGCCTGCCTGCCTGCCTGCCTGCCCGCCTGCCCGCTGCACTGCTGGAGAGGAAAGAGCGGATTGTCGGGCTGCGTGCAGCCAAGGAGCTGGCTGCAAAGGAGGGAAAGGGAGTATCGAGGAGCGGTTAGTGCGTGTTAGGTTTGGGTGTGGATGCAGCGGGGGCCGAGTCACCTCCATCAGCTGCTGGGGGCTGGGGCCGAGCCCGGTGCGTGGGGCTGCGCTGCGGGCAGGAGGGCTGCGGGGCTGGGGCAGTGGTGTGGGTGCAGCACCTGGGGCCGTGAGAGGGCGTGCAGCAGGGAGGGCGTTGGGCCCGAGCCGCGCTCGTGTTTGTGGCAGCACAGGGGCTGCAGGGGATGGCAGGAGCGCAGAGCAGAGCGGGGAGAGCCGGGCTGTATGAAGGCCAGGGCATGAAGTCTTCCCTTGGCAGCTACGGAGCTGCTGGGCTTTTCCCCCAAGTCTTCAGACTGTGGGGTGATAAGGCTCCGCAGCAAAGCCAGCCGGGCCCTCCTGATACCTGGGGGTTAGGAAAGGGCAAAACAAATCAGAGTCTTTCAAGAGCACAAAGCAGTGAAGCACAGCACAAGCCATTTATTGCCTGCGTAGGTGATCTTCTCCAGGCATGTCCATTGGAGATGTGCAGACTGCGTGTGGACAGAAAGCAAACGGAAGGCAGGGGAGGGGCGGGGAGGGAGGGGAGGGGAGGGGAGGGGAGGGGAGGGGAGGGGAGGGGAGGAGAGGAGAAGAAAGTAAGAAATGAAAGGAAAGAAAAAGGGAAATGTGAAGGGGAAGAGAGAAAGAGAAAAGGAAAGGAAGAGAAAAGAGAAGCAAGGCAAAGAAAAGCAAGGCAAAGGAAAGCAAAAGGGGGAAAAGGGAAAAGGCAGAAAAGGAGAAGAAGACAAGTCGCATGCCGCCGGCGCCACCCGAGGGGAATCCGGCAGCGGCCCCCCCCAGCTGCCCCTCCCCCTCGTCCAGGCCCCGGGCCGCCCCCAGGCCGGCCTTAGCAACGTGAGGCCGCAGGCGGTTGGTAGGGCCGGGGCAGGAAGTGCTTGGTGCCGGCGGAGAGCACTTCCGGGGCAGCGCGGCATGGCGGCGCCGGGCCGGTGAGCGGGGCCGGGAGGAGCGGGCTGTGTGCTGGGAGCGGGGTCGGGCCTGGGTGCGGGGGCATGGAGGGGCGCTCGGGGGAGGAGCTGGCGGTGCTGCCGGCACGCAGAGGCGATGCGTGCGGCGCCGGCGAGTGGTGCGGGGTCGGGGGGCAGCTTCCTGTGAGGGAAGGCCGTGCGAGTGCGGAGCTTTGTTGGTGTTTGGGGTGTGCGAAGGAGGAGGCCCCGTAGGGCCTGGTTGTAGGCAGCAAAGCCCGGGCGGGCGGTGGAGCAAGGCGCCCGGGTGCTGTGTTGGGCGGAGGGTGCGGAGCTGGAAGAAGGTTTGTGAAGATGTGCTTGCTGTGGACGTCCCTTCTTGGGCCGAGCCAGGGCTGCCGTTGTGTGTGATTGTGTTTGTTGCTTGGGAGAAGTGCTGCCTCAGTAGAGTGGGGGGAGGGAGAGGGAGATTGTAAGACTGCCATCAGTCAGGAGCCCGGCACGTTTCTGGTACAAAACCCCAGATCTAAGGGGAAAAACAGGGGTTTCTAGCAGAAAAGGCCATATTTATGGGGAAAAAAAACAAATTTCATGGGAAAAACTGGGATTTCTTGTAGAAAAAGCCGTATATGAGGGGAAAAATCCCAAATTTAAGGGAAAAAAAAGGCTTTTGTGGCAAAAAAATATATATTTGAAGGCAAGACAGAGATTTCTATGAGAAAAAGTCATATTTACGGACAAAAACCCTTGGTTTAAGGGTCAAAACAGGGATTTGTAGCTGAAAAAGTCGTATTTAATGGGAAAAACCCCTTATTTAATGAGATAAACCAGGGATTTCTAGGAGAAAAAGCCGTTTTTAAACGGAAAAAAAACCCAGATTTAATAGGATATAAGAGATTTCTAGCAGAAAAAGCCATATGTAAGGGGAATACCCCATATTTAAGAGGTAAAACAGGGATTTTTTGGGAGAAAAAAGCATATTTAAGGGGAAAAGCACCCGGTGTAATGGGAAAAACAGGGATTTCTGTGTGCAAACCTCAGATTTAAGGGGAAAAAGCCCAGATTGAATGGAAAACCAGGGATTTCTGGCAGAAGAAGCCATGTTTAAGGGCGAAAACTGCAGATTTATGGGGCAAAACAAGGATTTCTGTGAGAAAAGCCCAGATGTAATGGAAAAACAGGGATTTTTGGGAGAAAAAGCCATATTTAAGGGGAAATACCCCAGATTTAAGGGGAAAAACAGGGATTTTTGGCAGAAAAAGGCATGTTTAAGGGTAAAAACCCCAGATTGAAAGGGAAAAACAGTGATTTCTGTGAGAAAAGCCCAGATTTAATGGAAAAAACAGGGATTTCTGGCAGAAAAAGCCACATTTAAGGGGAAATACCCCAGATATTGTTGGAAAACCAGGGATTTCTAGGAGAAAACCCGAAATTTATGGGGAAAAACAGGGATTTCTGTGAGAAAAGAGCAGATTTAAGGGGAATAACCGGGATTTCTCGCAGAAAAAGCCATATTTAAGGGGAAAAACCCCAGATTTAGTGGGAATATCAGGGATTTCTAGCAGAAAAAGCCATATGTAAGTGGAAAACCCCATATTTAAGTAGGAAAACAGGGATTTTTTGGGAGAAAAAAAGCATATTTAAGGGGAAAAGCCCCCGGTGTAATGGGAAAAACAGGGATTTCTGTGAGCAAACCCCAGATTTCACAGAATCACAGAATTGTAGGGGTTGGAAGGGACCTCCAGAGCTCATCGAGTCCAACCCCCTGCCAAAGCAGTTCCCTACAGCAGGTCGCACAGGTCGGCATCCAGGCAGGTCTTGAACATCTCCAGAGAAGGAGACTCCACCACCTCCCTGGGCAGCCTGTTCCAGTGCTCCGTCACCTCACTGTACAGAAGTTCTTGCGCATGTTTGTGCAGAACTTCCTATGCTGCAGTTTCCAGCCGTTTCCCCTTGTCCTGTCTCCACTCACCACTGAAAAGAGTCCGGCCTCGCCATTCTGCCCCCCACACCTCAGATATTTGTAGACCTGGATCAGGTCCCCTCTCAGTCTCCTTTTCTCAAGGCTGAACAGACCCAGTTAACAGTTAACTTCGGCGCTGTTCATCTGTTCATAAATCAGTACAGAGCATCCTCAGTTTCAGCCCATCACTGCTGTCAGCTGCCAGTCTGAATTTATCTTGATATGATACCCGGGAGCTTATTTACTAGAGCTTACCTGAGCAGGTATGGGTAGGAAACATAAGGTGTAAAACATTTCCGACGTCTATTTCAATCCACACCTTTTACCTTTGTGAGCCATAGAAGCAAATGATGAAAATAAAGGCCTTAAACTAGCATGTACCAAACATCTTTTCCAGGACAGCATCCAGGATTTGAGAAAGAGGGTTACTGTTCTTGACTGTCAGCTGCGGAAATCGGAGTCGGCTAGGAAGAGCTTTGAGGTGGCTACTGAAAAACTGCTACAATTCGTAGAGGTAACTGTGCCACTGCACTGTTCTGTTTGGAAAAGCCCTGTGTTGATTCCCCAGCTTGGTGCACCATGCTGGAAATACAGGTGCTGTTCTTGTAGGAATGTCTTTTCATCTTGCTGTACGTGGAGTCAGTGAAACTGGTTGGATTTCTTAAACGTATTTTTCACGAGCATACTGATTTCTGTGAAATATTGCAGAGGAAGAAGGCAGAAAAATGGTATTTAGTAATGTTTTGAAACGCTATAACAGAAACAACATTATGAAGTACAGATCAGAGCCCACGTGCCAAAGATCTGACCTTCTTGACTGCACTGATTTATGAGCTGTTAACTTCTTACTGTGGCCAACAGGTTGTGCATGAAACGCTTTCCGAAAACTCTCCCTCCTCGGCTGTTCTGAGGTAAGCAGATATGAGCTGTTATTCACACACATATTGAAAAATAATCTACTTTTGTCCCTAAAAATTGTCTTGTATTTTTTCCTTAGTTTTCTGTTGTGTGTTTCTGAATGCTGTTATTCTCAGTGCGGGGGTGGGAGATTAAATATGCTGTTTTATTTTAACTTTCCTAAAAGCCTTTGTTATACAGACAGAATGATTCTGAAACCAACTTATGCTTGATGATACTAGTGATTTTTTCATAGAATGACACTCAAGCTTTACTTTATTGAAGGGAACCTTTGCTCACCTTACAAATAAATGCCTTTTTCTCCCCTTCTTTTAGTGGCAGAAGGACACCATTGTCTTCTAAAGCACTTCTTGCCCGGCTGGGGAGGATTGGACCAACTGTTACCACAGCTCTTGCAGCAGAAGCCAGAGACCTTGCCAAGTCTGTCCGTGCCATTCTGGAAGTAAACTGTGAGTAAGAGCTGCGTGCCTGTGTGTGTGTACACTTGTATACATGCACATAAGCACTTCATTTCTTTCATTAAATGTTGGAGCTTTAGCATCTTGCTCAGTAATTGAGCATGATGAGTTTCAGCAGTCGCCTTGTTTGTTTTTTCCCAAGTGTGGAAAAAGGCTCCTGAGTATGGGTTCTGTTCCCACTGTGTTCAGAGTGTGGTGTGGGTATGGTTACCAGAATGCACTGTCTTTCAGAATGACAGAAGACCTACCAAAGCAGGCTAGGGGCTGCTGCTCCTATCCTGTCAGTGTTTCCAGCCCTAACCTTACCATAACATTAACTCCTTCAAGTGCATTGATCTCTCATGCTTGTTTTGGTGGCTTTTTTGTGGTCTGTCTCACCCAGAAGAATTTATACACTGTATTATTTTTTCATTTCATTTTCATTTTCATTTCTGAGACTACAGAGCTGCCTTCATTCTGGTAGCTTAGGATTCAATCAGTACTTCAGAAAAATACAGAAAGTAGAAGATGAAAAGCTTTTATATGTCTGGAGTTACAAGTGTTCTTCCTTCTTAATGCTCTTAAAATATACATGCATATTTTCCTTTATTTTAAGCACACATCACAGGGCAGTTCATTGCAAAAGGGCTACTAATGTCAGCTGAGTGTAGTAGTAATTACCCTATTTAAGTAAATTGAATGTATTTGCTAATTCCCTGAGTCATGTAACAGTGTGACTTCTTCAGAACTAAATAATGTAAACAAAGAACAAAAAAGTAAATAAGACTTTGTAACAGTGATATTTGAATGATAATGAGGTCACGGAGTTTTTTGGAATCTTTAAATATTCTTCTAGGAAAATGCACGGGGCATTTCCTTGTGTTATTTCTGTTAGCATGTGTGTTGTTTTGGTGGGCTGGCAGTTTGGTAGCAGTGGATCCAGTTTTTACATTTGTTCTTTTTCCTTTGCCTTTTGCACATGCTCTTTGCTTTGGAGTTAATAACAGTGGCCAGGAGGGAGGGGAATTTGTTTTCCACCAGTGACAATGGAAGTGTGCTGTCACATTAAGTTGTTTCTATCACACTAGACAGGAAATCATGCAAGGAAAACTTTTAGTCCTAAATGCAATTGAATTCTACCGTGTGGTTGTCAAGCATAACAGGTAGGACACGTCAGAAAGTTCTAGAGCCACAGCAAGGATCCCTTGTATGAACCTGTAAGTTGAAAACAGCTCTGCAGAGAAGGATTTAAAGATTGAGCATCATCCTTCCGAATTCATTCTCATTTGGAGAGCATTACAGATAGACTTGGGATGTGATGAGCTTGTGTGTGAGATTAAAGCTTTAAGGCTTTCCTCTCTCAAAGAAAAGAAAAGAAAAAAAAAGACAAATAGTTACAGCACAGGAACTGGCATTCTGTCTGCAGCCTTCTAGGCCAGATTCTCACAGCACATTCTCTGTGTGATCTTCTGATTTCTTGCAGATGTGCTGTCCTAAAAAGGGCTCTCATGTATGTAGCATTTCATAAATATCATACATTAAAGAAAAAAGGACTGTAGGCACTACTTAGAAGACTTCCTTTTTATCCAGACAAGTGCCTCCAAATTAAAATTTGTTATTGAGTTCTTACAGAACTGGATTGAATACTTCTGAGATGGCTAAGTGGATAAAAATCTACTGCTGGACATTCATCATTATACCCTTTAATTTTTACTTTATTTACAGTAGATGTGAAACACGTCTAGGTGTAGAGTGTTCTTCTAAATGGAAACTGATTTCCTTGTTAAAAATCCTCCTTGACATCCAGAACAAAGTGGCATATGCATGAGCTAGCTGCACAGAGTGACCTCTGTTGCACAATAGCTTCCCATTTTGCCTGGGGGAAGAGGTTTAAAAGAAGTTCAGTGTATTCTTGAAACTCTCCAAGTACACATTGCTTTGTCTGTAATGATGCTGCAGAGCAGTTTTCAGCTTGGTAGGCTGAATGACAGCTACGTGATGTCAGTTTGGTGATTTAAGCCAGGATTCTGTATCAAACAAACAAAACCAAACCCCTTTGTTTTACAGTGCTTACTACTACAGGATCCTCCAGTTCCAGAAATGCAAATCAGAGTAATAAACAGCATAATCAAGCACGTCTCTTGAAAGATTCATTCTTCATCTTCCTGAAAGGCTGTTAGCTATTTTTAGGCAGTAAGTCTTGGGAGGCCTTTCTGCTTTGCAGAATAGCATCTCCTTAAGACACAAAGAAAATTACTTTCATCTTACAAAGGATCATAATGCCTCAGCAAAGGAACCGTAACATTTGAAAGTAGCTGCTGCTGCACTTAGTAGTCCATATGGTAAAGAAAAAACTGGAGAAAGCAACTTCTTCTTTTCTATTACAAAATTTAGAAAGCAATATACTTGCTACTGATAATGGCAAAAATCTGATTAGCTCTGGAACATACTTCTCTCTTCATACAGCAGCAGGCGGTGAGCATTTGGAAACGTTCAGCAGAATAACACAGCATTCAAGTATTCTGACTGCTAATTTCCTCACCCTGCCTCTGACTTTTCTATTAAAAAATACAGTCTTGCCCTTGTTGATATAATCCCAGCCATCAGTATCTGCTACGTGCTCAGAACCCTGCTTCTCTGATCACAGGCACTAAAGCAGCATATCTTGAGCTATTTCTTGACATCGTTTTCCTTTAATCTCTTTTCCTGCCTGGGATCTGGCCGTCATTGGAAGTTCACTAGAAGTATCTCCAAAGACATATCTTCAAAAATCCTGCTGCCCTGGTTTTGATCTCTCCAGGTACCGCTGTAGGCATTATGCATTCACTTATGAAGATCCTACAGGCAGGGGTTCAGTTGCCCACTTTTTGCGTTCATTTTCCTTGTATGCTGATTGCACATAAAAAGAAGGCAATGGGAAGAGCTGGTGATCAGCAGCCATGGGTGTTTGTTCTTTTGGTAGTGAAGCTGCTGTTACTTTCTGGACCACAGATGAAGTCTTACATCTCAGGTATTAACAGCTAAAATATGGAATCCCTCCATTTCTTCTGTTTACTTTTTAAACTACATTATGGTAAGTTGCCAACACAGCTCCATGTTTAGCAAGCTGTTAGTTGTCCCTTCTCATTCCTTTGACACAGTTATGTGGCAGAGCTACAAGGAAAAGTAGCAAGTCTTCTCAAACAGCAGTTGCTAATTTGAGAATAGTTAATACTGCTAAATATTCATGTTCTTTTTAATTACACATTACAGCCTCAGTATATTTATTACAGTCAAATTAATGCCATATACTTCATTAGTTTTGTTCTTAAAATTAAGGATATGGCAGTGGTGTAATTTTGTACAGCTGTTTGGCTTAGCTGATTGGGAAAGTTGTGGAGAAGTTAATAGGCAAGCACTGGGTGTTTCCCCCTGCCTTTTTGATTTATGTGCATTGGTATCTAGCTGTGATTGTGAGACAGGCACACTGTGGCTAACTTGACTCTTAGTAATTAGTGTAGTGGTATTAAAGATGCATTTGCAGAGCCCAAGTATCAAAATTCTTCCCTTCCATTGACCCTGCAAATATTTTCAGATTGCTGGCACTTGCTCGTGCTGCTTTGTCTTTATTTTTTCAGTGTCAGAGCAAGAAAATAATTCCCTGTGAGGTGTCTTTCTAGGGACACTTCTGCACTGGGAGGACAACATTGCTTTAATATAGTTCCAGCTAATAAACTCGGAATGTACCTTTTCTTCCTGAATGAAAGAGCTGCTTGAGAAAGAGCAGCATAATAACAACTGAAGAGATAACTGTACATTCACTGTTCTGGTAAGGCCATAAGTATTTCAGTGACTTACTCAAATCAGAAATGAGGAGACCTCATTATTTGTTGTATTAAATTATACAACATATATCCTTAAAGCATCTATACAGCTCCCATTGTTTTTGACTAGCAAAAGTAGTAATCTTAAAATCTATGCTGTGTGCTTTGAAGGTGTAGAGGTTACATTTGTTAATTAGCAGCACTGGTATTCTGGTGTCCTGCTCTTCTTGATAGAAAACAATGCTCATTAAGGAAATACCTGAACTTAAAAGCCGTGTCTATAGTGTTAAATAAATAAATAAGCCTAGTGAGGCCACGTTGGGGTTTAATGGTTGACTAGAAAGGCAGCAGACAGCAAAAGCTCTCAGTTTTGCTTTTGGGTTTTCTGTTCAGTTTTAATGTGATTGATGGGGTGTGTGTTGAGGTGCTATCTTGCAACCTAAAAAAAGCCATAAAGTCTGTTTCTTTGGCCAGGATGGATTTGATTTGACAGTGAATACTTGGAAGGAGACAAGTGAAGACTTGTTTGGTACATAACGTAATGCACATGCATTACTTCTGTGAATTTGAGGTATACAAATGCCTTGTGAATGGGAAGCAGAAGAAATATGTATATGTAATGTAAATCACACAGACGCTTCCAAAACTAGACAAGTACTTGGAACAGTACCATGAATCTGAAAACACATGGCTAGAAAGAATCTCCAGCAATTAGGTAGAGCACCTGCCTGCCTTCAGCAATTACACCTACATGAATCCAGAGGTGTTTGTCAAACATATTCTGCTTTCTGGCTTTTCTAGACAAACGATTCCCATGCTTAATTATCTTTGCCATTAGGAGGCTTTTCCTTTGGCCTAAATCCTCACTGTGGTTTAAGTCCATTGCTGCTTTTCTTCATGCCAGTGGTTATTGAAAACATCCTAGTATGTTCTTCTTTGTGGTACCTTTTAATATATTTGAAGATATCATTTCACCATTGAATTTTCTGTTCCCAAAATAAGCCCCTAATACCAGTTTGCTCATTTTTTGCTGTTCTGGCTGTTTTATCATTCTTTTGTTTCTCTGGATTCTTTCCAGTTCATCAACATTGCATTATGCTGTAGGAATTGAGACCTTCCTATGGGAAATAAAATGGACTAATCAGTTTGTTTGCTTTAAGATACAGCGTACAAAAGCTCTTAGGCTGGTACACGTGTTCCTCTTTCCAGGTTTCAATTCATGTCCAAGAATCAGAACATTGCAAATTGCAGTTATGTACAAGCTGGGAAGCTACATAAGAGGTGATACTTAGAAGGACAGAATAATTTTATCGTCTGATCACATTACAAGAAAAACTATTTAAAGTACCATGAAGGGATACTTTAAAGCAATTTTTAAGGGCGAAAACTGCAGATTTATGGGGAAAAACAGGGATTTCTGTGAGAAAAGCCCAGATGTAATGGAAAAACAGGGATTTTGGGGAGAAAAAGCCACATTTAAGGGGAAAAGCCCCAGATTTAATGCGAAAACCAGGATTTTCTTGCAGAAAAAGCCATATTTAAGGGTAAAAACACCAGATTTAAGGGGAAAAACAGGGATTTCTGGCAGAAAAAGCCATTTTATGGGGAAAAACTCCAGATTTAATGGGAATAATAGGGATTTCTTTGAGAAAACCCCAGATTTAATGGGAAAACAGGGC